>NW_026990119.1:0-31198 GCF_036417665.1 Passer domesticus | reverse complement strand
TATGTGCAGGACCTTGCCATCACCGGCAAACCTGGCCCAGACTCCCACTCATCTGTTTATTGTCATGTCTTTGTCTTGCTGGGATTTTTGCACTGACAGTGCTCTAGAAATGCTGCTTTCAATCCTTGGAGTTTCTTCTTTTCAGGAAACTCCAAAGCCTCACATTGGTCCTTGTCTTTGAACAACAGGCACTGGGCTGATTCCCACAGGGAGACAGAGCAGTGTCTACCTTTCCATGCCCTGCCCCTCCTGTGCTGGATGGCACCTTCCATCCCATCAGGGACAGCCCAGTGGCACTGGGTGCTGCACTTCCCTCTCTGCCACACAACCTGGCAGTAACCCTGGGGCAGCTTCTATCTGCTTGAGCGTGCCAGGCAGCAGATGGGGCTGGGACAAGTCCCTCTCAGCTCTCCCTGTTTGCGTGCCAGAAACCTCCAAGGGTGGGCTGGGGGCACAAACCAGGGCCCCTCAGAGGCTCACAGTGAGCCCCCCACAGCCCCTCCTGCCCACAGCCAATCTCTGACCACTCAGCCAGCCTGGCTTCCTTGGGTTCCTGCACCACCTTTGCATGTCTCTGTACCCTGCATTGCTCTACTTCAATTCTTTTGCCATTGGATAAAATGGAGCACACCACCAAATTACAAAACAGGGCAGCAGAAGCAGTCAGAGGACAGAGCACCTCTCCTCTCAGGAAATGTGGAGATTGGTGGAGTTATTCAGCTGTGTGAAAAACAGGCCCCAGAGAGCCACTTGTTGCCACCTTTCAAGACTTTGGATTGTTAGAGTAGGTCGAAGGAAGAAATTGTTTACTCATGGCATGGTGCCACCCTGGCACAGGTTGCCCCAAGAGCTTGTAGTTGCCCCATCCCTGGAACCATTCCAGCTCGGGTGGCAAAGGACTCTGAGCAATGTGATCTCTTTAAAGATGTCCCTGCTCATTACAGGACACTTGCACCTGATGACCTTTACAGGGCCCTGCCAGCCCAGCCCAGTCTAGGACTCCTCACCGTTTTCATTTGAAGAGCACCAAGAGTGGAGGTGAGCAGGAAGGGGGCTCATCTGATGCCTTGGACTTCCATGGAGGAGGAGCCCATCCCTCACACCCTGTTTCACCTGCAGCCCCTTTGCATTTTACCTGCAGGAGCTCCTTGGCAGACCAGCGCTGCTCCTCGTCTGTCTGCAGGCAGCAGCTCAGGAAGTCACGCAGCCAAGCTGAGAGGAGCTTGGGATGCAGCAGCTGCGGGGTTCCTGTTGAGGCTATCATGAATTTAGCCTGGAGAAAACGGAAACACGAGGCTCCACCTGCTGCTTTCACATCTGTAACTGCTCTCCCAGGTCCCACTGTTTAACCCCTGTTCTTCAGTGGCAGTTTTTGCCCTGGCAGAGACCCAGAGATGCCTTTCCTTCATCTACAAAAAACCCAAACCCCAACGCAGCCACAGCTTTTCCAACATCCCTCAGATCTTGCCATGGCTGCTGATTTCATTGACCTACTCAGTGGGAAGTACATCAACAAAAGCACATCTGCTTCTCTGAGGATTCACACCTGCTTGACAGGCTTTTTGGAAGAGGGACTTTGCTATACTAATTCCAAGGATTAGTATATGAAAGGCATCACTGCAGTGCTTGTTGGTCCCTTAAGCACAGCTGCCATAGAACAAAACCCATCAAGATTTTTCTCCTGTTCTTGAAACAATGGTAATTGGAAGGAAAGAAAGGAAATTCATCAGTCAATCCCCAGGTAAGGCAACTAACACCTACAATCTCATATTCCACACAGACACATTAAGATGCCTGCAGAAATGTGTTGGGATGAAAATGCCTGCTTGGACGCACAGGAAACACCTGCAGCTCTGTCGCTCAGCAGTCGGAAAATTTCAGCTTCCCTTATGCAGCAAAAGAAAAGCTTTTCATGGTCAGAAGAAGGAGAGGTGCCACCCCTATGGTCACTCTCTGCTCATTTGGATACTCAAGTCAATGCATTAATGGTAGGCCCATCCCAGAAAGTGCCAGGAAACGCTGGGAGGTTTTGGCAGGCTCTCCACATCACCAGCTGCTGGCTTGGTGACATGGAGAATGTGGCTTGAACTGTGAGAGAAACATGGTCACTGAGTGTTTCAGCAGCACTGCAAAGAAGCAGAAGAGACTCTGTGGTCTCTACACCCTCCTGCCCAGGTTTCAGGCAACCTTCCCAGCAAGAAGAAACTGCACAGGGGATGCAGTCCCTCTCTGAAAACAACAGTTTTAGAAACTCTGTTTGGTTTGGGTTTTCTTCCTTCATTTCTGGAAGGATAAGAGTAGTTCTAAGATTCTTGTTTCATGTTATTGGGGCCATCTACACAGACAAAAGAACTGGAACCACTTATTACCCAAAGGCAAGTGTTGCCTGAGAATGGAGTTTGTTTGCATGTGGTAAGGCTTGAATTCCCCCACTCATGCAACCAAAACTACAGCAGATGCTGATGTGTTGCAGGGACATTTTTAAAAGGGCACCGTTGTGGAAGTAATGCCAGCAGATGGCAATGGGATTTTGTCCAATGGCACACAGAACATGGGACAGGTGAGAAAGACAGCGGGATCAGTGAGGATTTGCTCCTTACCGAGGTAGGACTCTGGTTCCAGTAAAAAGGTTCTTGTTCCACCATTTCAATTCCCATAATTCCAAAAGACCATATGTCCACTTTGGGGCCATATGGTTCACGTGTCACCACTTCAGGCGCCATCCACCAAGCAGTCCCTGCTAACAATCTCCGTGTATTCTTCTAAGGGGTGAGCTGAGTAGGGAGGCCAAAATCGGCTGAGGAGAAAGCAAAACAACTGTTGTTATTTTATTCTGTGCAATTAGGAAACTAAGCAATAGAATTCCCCAGTGGAAGTTTGAGAATGTGCTGTTGAATCTCCTGGACAACTGTGCCTACTCTGTTTTCTCAGGTCTTTAGCCAAGGATATATGGCATTGGTGACTTAAAAAATCCTCACATTTTTTTACACTACCTCCAGCAGCGGCTTTTGTTCGTTGGAAGCTTTAGACCTGTAGCTCCCTCCCTCTGGAAGGGACACACACAGAGCAACACCACTCTTGACTGCTTGTTCCTTGTCATGCCTCTGTACACATTGCAGCCATGTCACCAGCTCACAGGGAGTGTCCCTGCACTGCCACCAGCACCATTTCTGGGGAGCTGGCAGTCACTCCAAGCAGCCCCACACCCACATCCCTGGAATGTTGCACCTGACCAAGAATACACTGACCCAGCTTGACAGAGCCGTCGGTTCTGAGAAGGATGTTGCTGCTCTTCACATCTCGGTGGATCACATGGTTGGAGTGAAGAAAATCCAGTCCTTGCAGGCACTGAGAGAGGAAACAGAAACAACATGGCAAAAACTAAGTGATGTGATTTTATTACAAAAGAAAGGACAGAAAGAATCAAAAAAGATTCCCTTTCCCCAGGGGAATGGGGGATAATGGCAGAACACAGCTTCCTTTGAGAGGAAGAGCTTGCTGCTGCAACACTTGCAGAGCAGGACCTTTCTAAGGAAAGGCGTGTCAGCCTTTGAAAGAGCAACAGCACCTGCTGTTGTAGACTGTCCCCTGCACCCCAGCCAGGATGACTGCTGCTGCAGGGGATGTGCTCAGAAGCAAACAGCGCTTTGGCTGCACTCCTATCCTTTTTAGCTGAGGACTGAGAGAAACGAGTCTCTCTCTCTTCCTTTGCTGTTCCTTTCAAATCCTGCCAGCAGCACCTTTGCTCTTACAGACAAGGAATGCAGTGAAGACAGGCAAAAGTTTAGAAAGCAAGATGGAGAAGAGCAAATACATGAGGCAGAGCAAGAACACAACAGCAGGAGATAAGAGTACAAGAACTGAGTTCAGTGAGTGCAGGGGCACTGGCAGCCATTTCACCTGAGATGTTTCTACTTGCCCACAGCATAGCAGCAACACACAAACAAAGCTTGGCACATAAAACCTCTCCTGTTCTGAGCCCCTGTTTCCCAGACAATCCTGCCCAAGCCCTCGGCAGCACAGATGGGATTGCTGACCTCCCGACTGATGGCTGCCATCTCCTCTTCAGACAGGTAGCTCTTGCTGATGACATTGCTCAGGGTGCCTCCATCCATGTACTCCATAACCAGCCAGAATTCCTCACCCAGAAGGTAGCTGAAAGAAGGAAACAAGGGCGTGGAGATAAACATGCATGGCTACGTTGATATTTTCTTTCCAGGTTTCTTGTTTCCAAGTGCCTTTGTGACCAGGACAGAATCAAAGGAATAGACATTCCCTCTAGGCTGTGCATTGTTTGCAGTCTCTGCAGTCTCAAGGAGTAAGGCACAGCTGTGAAAAAGGACATGGCTTAGATGGCCTGCAAGCAAAAAGTGCACTTTAGTAACAGCCCAGATAAAAAACCTGTCAGGCATGGTGCTTCTGGAAATAAGCACCTAGTCTTCCTGGCATACATAGCAATGGCAAAGAGGGGAAAGGATCTAAGGGAAATCCACTTTAGGATGGATCAGCATTGAAGAAACTTTAAAAAATCAATCCTGAAAAACTGTGGAGGCAGTGAACTTCAAGGGTATTGACTTAGTAAGATACAGCCGATCCAGCTGATCCAGATTTTGAATAATTTTTAAACTATGTGTGCCTAGGAAGACTCATGCAAACATGATGCCATCTCTTCTCATCCATTGGAGATGAGTAGAGAAATATTCATAAATAATAATTAACAGCTCTACTTTCTGACACTGACCAAAGTGAGTTTTTAACCTCTCATGTTTGCTCTATGTAAATGCACATTCGTGGAATAAGACCATGACCTGTCACATGTCTAAAGAATTCACAACACCATCCTCACCCTTTCTATCATTTCATCATTTCAGGGCACATGGGATAGAAGAGGAAAAGAAATGAAATGTGACCATGGCAGTGACTTAATGGGGGGAGTTCTGGGGCACTGATGTGCAAGGAACTCCAGATGAAATCAGCACCTTGGGCAGGAGTCCTCCTCAAGCATGAAATGCATCTCCTGGACTATCTGTGGCCTTAGTTTCCCCAGGAAAAGGACAATATCTTGGTACTCTGAAATTCCAGCTGCTGCCTGTATATATTTAGACTGGTACAAGTCCAATTCCAAATAAAATTGAATATAACTGCACAGTTTAAGAGGCACTTCCTCAAGCAAGGAAAAACATCCCTCCCAATAAAAAGAAAAATTCCTGATGAACAAACATCCATCTTTTT
Organism: Passer domesticus; assembly: GCF_036417665.1. NCBI lineage: Eukaryota > Metazoa > Chordata > Aves > Passeriformes > Passeridae > Passer > Passer domesticus. The sequence continues at coordinate 25,966 of NW_026990119.1, read as the reverse complement.
CCATGTGGACTGTAAAGCACCAAAGCATGTCAGTGGACACCCTCCATGTGCACAGGTTTGAAGAGAGATCTCTGCCCCCTGAGGCAGAGCCACGTGGTGGTTGCACGCAGCATCCTTGCCTCACACCAGCCAAGCCTCAAACCAGGAGAAATTAGTTCCAAGTGAAGAAAGAACTGCTTGGGCTGATGACTCTCAGGGATGACAACAGCCAGAGGCAAGAGGGGATGATGGCACAGCATGGCCCACGTGGTGATGGGTCCTGGGCTCTCCAGAGTCATGACAGGGCTCCTCTGGCCCTCGTACCCCACTCTGCAGGGACAGCAACTCCAGCTCCTTCCTGAGATCACTGCCACCAGGGGCCAAAGCCACCCCCAGCTGTGCCGGTGTCCCCAGAGCAGGACCAGCCCCAGGAGGAGGCAGGTCCCTCTGTCCAGGGCACCAGCCCCAGACCCTCTGCTCCCACCCACGGCGGGCGCTGCTCACCTGGGCGGCCCCGGCGGGCCCTAAAGAGAAAGGCCCCAGACCCTGAGGAGTCTCCCCACCCCTGCCAGAGGCCCCCCTGCCAGTAGCACCAGCAAGGCTCCTTCAGACCCTTATTTTAGAGAAAAGAAATTGTTGTTGTTTCCCCCACAGAGTCTCTGGGCTCTGCTTCCTCAGCCTTCCCCTTGTGCCCCACCACGGGTGGCACCCATGTCCTGTGGGGCACAGCCTTAGGCCCAGGGCCGTGGGCGCAGCACCTTTTCCCACAGGAAATCCAAGGCTCCAGTCTCTCTGCATCTCTCTGCATCACATCTTGTTGTTGTGGTGTGTTTTCATTTTCTTTATTTGCTATATTTTATTGCTTGATTTGTGTTTTTTTTATTCCGTGTTTTTCTCCCCGCCTTTGGAGTAGCACAGGTTCCCCATTTTGTATCTTATGTTGCTAAATTTAGACTCGCTCCCTCATTGTTATTCAGCTTGGTTAACTGTCTTCTTGTTTGTTGCAGGCCACTCCCTGCCAAATCCTCAATCCCTCTTGTCCCTACTCTTTTTCCCCCAACACCTTCCCTGCTCCTTCCCTCCTCAGATGTCAATCCTTCCCTAAGCCTGCCTTTTTCTCCAGAACCTTCCTTGTCAGTTCTCTATCCTTTGAAACCCCATTGGTTTACTTAAGCCTTTCCCCTCTCTTAAGATCCTCTATTGGTTTACAGATTGTATTTCCCCACCTTGTGTTCCACCCTCAGTTCTCTCCATTGGTTAACAATTGTATTCTCCCCCAAGACCATCCCTGTTTATGTTATTGCCTGCCCTTGGGTCAGGGTCTTGGGACCTTGGACTTGGGGAGTTTACCATCAAATAAAGCTACGCCTGTTCCGACTCCAGGACTCGTGCTGCTGCCTCTTTTTTCATCTGCGCCGAACCTCTGCTGGCAGCTGGAATTCTGCGGGGTCTGCCAGGGGGATCTGTCACACCCCTGTTCTCTCTGTCGCTGGGCTGGGGACACATAGCCTCTACACCGCAACATCTTGTCCCTCAAGAGAGTCAACAGCCCCTCCCAGTTTGAGATCAGCAGCAGCCTTGAATTGGGGCATCCAAATCTTTGAAAAATCCCAACCTTCTCCTCCAGCCGAGCTTCCAGCTGTCCCTCACTTGGTCAGTTCCCATGAGGTGTCCCACAACAGCACAGGGAGGCCCACAAGACCCTGCTGGCAGCCTGGCTGCCCTGATTCAGACACATTTTCCTTTCTTCCCACAGTTCGGCAGCTTGAACAATGGTAAGGGGCCCTTGTTTGGTCAGCAGTGAAGTGTGCGACTGTACCTTGCTGGCACAGTGCCCTTCCCAGGCTTCAGAATTCAGGTGGGGAGGACAACTCAGCACAGGCAGGAGGAGAAAAGTTGAGCTGCACCCCTGGGGCACCATTTGTGTATTTGCAGATTTCCTTTCTTCAGGGGCCTACATGCTGTCCTTGTCACCTCAGGGGTGACAGCTGCCAGCATGGAGGCCTGGCCTTGTCATTGTGCAAATGAAAGAACTGCTGCCAAAACAAAAGGCAGAGAGAATTCCTTCCTGGGTTTGGAGCCCCCTGGACAGGACCCATTCTACTGAGCAAGCAAGGCTGAACAGCCCCACAGCCCTAAACACAGGTGCAAAGTGTCCTTGTGCCCATCACCCTCGATCCAGCAGGGCTGCAGAGAGGACAAACTCTGAGCTTTAAACCAAAACGGATAAAACCTTGTACAGGGCCTGACCTGGAAGGCCTGGATGTGATGGCCTCTCCCAGGGAGAGAGACCAGAGGCCCTGTGAGTAGAGACCAGGACTGTTCCCAGGAAGCCATGGCAAGGTGCCAGGAGCAGGCATTAGAGACAGGGCCAGGGAGATGTGATGCAGGTGGCTGAGGAAGAGCATCATGGAAATGTAGAGATTGAAACTAGGAAACAGGATTTCCTTTGTTCTCTGACAACATGGGCCTGCACGGATGGAAGGCCTGCTGTGTCATCACAGTGTTAGAAATGAACTTTTAGATACACTTAAATGGAGAGACAAAGAAGTGGAGGCAAAAGAAATCTGTTTATTAGTAACAATTCACCTGAGTTGCAGGTATGCCTTCTTTCCCTCAAGAGCCAAACACACACACTCTCCAAAAAAGGACTACATTTTATCCCCTTTCTTGGCCAGGGACAATCCCTGTCCCCTTTCCCATTGCCTGGGTACTTGGGAATTTCTATTCTCTCCTCACCACCTACTTTTCTGTCCCCACTCCTCTGATCCCCCTTCCTTTTTGGTCAGGTCTTTAACCTGGCTGCTTTCCCAGCTGACAGCAACACCCAACAAATTAACTGGAGCAAATCCAACCCAGAAGTAACAACACACAGAACCAAAAACTTTCATTTTTTTACCTAATAACCTTTTGGTTATTAGGTAAAAAAATATTACCTCATCGCTGACAACAGGGTAGAGGACTCTGATGTCACCAAGCTGTAGATGGTGACATCAGGCATTGCTGGATTGTGACCTCACCTTCTCTCCCTGCTTATCTTGGGGTTCCAAGGAGTTTCAATGCCTTTTGTGCTGTCACAGGGGTTGGAGGCTGGTGTCAGAGAGCAGTGGGCTGTGACATCACAGGGGGATGCATTGTGACATTGTGCCCCTCAATTCCAAGGAATACTTTTGAAAACTACCTCCCAAAGTGAATCTTTCTCCAAGCAGATGGACTGGCAAAACCCCTCATGTGATAAGACAGATTTGTACTCTCACAAATTTGTTTTTCCTCCTAAGACCTCTGAAAACCTCTATTTTTTCGGATTTTCTTTCTTCTTTAGAATCTGTGAGCAGAAGACAGGAATATTTTTGCCGGTTGGAAAAATGCCATAGTAATGTGCTGTTGATTAGGCATGCTCTTGTCCTTACCACAAAAAAAAGACACTGAACAAACTGAAGCACCAGGGATTTTGTGAGAGCAGATAGGAGAGACAAAATCTGTTTCATTCTTTAAGTTGTCTGGAATAATTCTGCAAGTTTGCAAAGTGCACAGAGATGCAGTCACTACAATGAGGCCATTACTCTCATCTGGCATCCCTAAGCCTTTGCCTCAGTTTTCAGACAGTTCCTAAGTGAGGGATACATGCAAGATTTGTCTAATTAGTAAAGGTAAAGATTCACTTAGAGTTTGATGTGTGGGGATATCTGCCATTCCAGAAGGCATGCTGAGACCAATTTCTTTGGTTTCATTCCCTCACAGAAAAAAAAAAAAAAAAAGAAAAAAGAAAAAAAAAAAAAAAAAGAAAAAAAAAAAAAAGATGAGGCTCTTTTCTTTCTGTGCTACGCTGTGGCAACTCTGCCCTCTCAGCCTTTGCCTTGAGCCCTTTGGTTCTTTTCCCTGAGCCTTGATCCCCATCCTCAGCCAAGGGCTCCTGGAGCCCTTTCCAGGGCTGCAGGAAAAGCTCCCTCAGCCATGACCACGGAAGAGCTTCTGGAAGAGTTTATCGTCTCTTGCTGTCTCTTAGTCAGAACTGGTATGGATCAACTTGAAGTTGGAGAGGAACAAATTTTCAGGGACTATTCCTCTTCAAATTTGTTTTGTTCTAACCCAGAAGGAAGACAAAGAGGAGGTTCTCTGCTGGTGCTAAGTTATGCTTGCAATTAGTGTAATAGTAGTCATTAAGTTGGGGGAAGCAACAAGTGCCGTTCAGCGAGCATTTAACAAAATACAAGTTAGGACCCAGCCCAAAAGATCCTGGAGTTGATGCAGTTTCACAGGTTGGTTTTGCCCAGGAAGTTTGTCTTGTTTGCTGTTTCTAGGAACACCTCTACTTCCCTGCTGAAGATCAGCAGAACCAGTCTGGGAGCAGGACAGCTGCCTGCAGTTTTAAATTGAGATGTGATGATCGTTTTTCACTTAGGCTCTGTCACCTTTGGCTTAGATACAAGAGGCTTTCCTTCCTTTTCATAATGGGTATGTAGTGGGCCAAATTTTCTCTTTCCTTTTTATAGAAATCCTCCTAGAGTTGAGATGGAGCTGGGCGAGAGCCAATTTTGAATTGCCACCATAGTTGCTTCTATTGACAATTTACTAATGGTTGTGCCTTGTCTGCATTCTCATCACAAGTGACATGTTGAGAGACCAAATATGAGTCAAAGAACTATATTTTATTTTTTTAATGCAAAAAAAAACCCAAACAAGTGGTGTAGGAAAACTCCTATGGATGTCTAATTTTTCTCAACATAAACTTCTACGTATTTGAAATCATGTTAACCTTCCCAGCTTTGCCTTGGGAGGTTCTAGAATTATTATGATCTGCCTACATTTTTCAGATTTCATAATAAGGAACTAAAGAATCCTAAGAGAAAACAAAAAATGTCCCATGAGGAATGGTTCCCTTCACCTTCCCCAACTCCTTTTTGCCTGCAATGCTGTCACCGCAGCAGCAGTGCCATCGCGGCAGTGAGTCTGAGAGGTGGCAGCTCTCTGGCCCACACGGTGCTGCTGGCAGAGCCAGCTGCTGCCTACTCAAGGCTCAGGCGGGCCCCTGAGCTGCCGAGCTGCACGGCCAGAGCCATCTCGATGCTGCAGTGCAGGCCAGCGGCGCCGCTCAGCCGGAAGCTGCAGGACTTGCCGGAGGGCAGCGCCGTGAGCTGGCAGTGGCGCGACTGCGGCAGAAGCGGCCAGGCCACCAGCACCAACATCTGCACCCAGCGGGTGACTTTCTGCAGGTCCAAGTAGGAGCCCGTGCAGAGGGTGTCCAGCAGGTACCACTCCTGATCCGTGGGCAGCTGGCCACCAGCGGCGTGCAGGAAGCACGTGTGCCCCAGCAGCTGCTCCCCGGAGCACAGGCACTCCAGCGCCACACGGATGCGCCTGGCTGGCGGCCACTTGCTGCTCTCCGGGCTGAAGGAGTGGCCGGGGGGTGGCCGCAGGATGACCAGCGTGCGGTAGGTGCTGCTGCTCTCCTGGATGCTGCAGGCTGCAGGGCTGGTGTCCGTCCCGGCAGCTGGGTGCAGCTCCGGCATGAAGCTCCTCTTGGAGAGCACTCGGCACACACCGAGGAGCTCGTCCACCAGCTCCTGCAGCACCTTCGTGCTGGGCAGGCCCTGCTGCAGAATCACAGAATCACAGTACAGCTGGGCTTGGCAGTGACCTTTAGGGACTACCCAGTGTGATCCCACAGCAATGAGCAGGGACATTCCAATGACATCAGGTTGCTCACAGCCCCCTCCAGCCTTATCCCAGATGTGCCCATTGGTGATGGCTTGGGCACAGCCAAAATGCTGCTACCCCTGTCTGCACCCTTGTCCTTCTCACACTCACTCACCTTCTCCTTGCTGCTGAACATCAACCTCACAATATTCGTCTTGCTGCTGGATTCCTCCTGTGTGCTGTGTCTGGCAGAGCCACACTTCCATCTCATGACCAGCCAGAAGGCCAGAGGGAGCAGAGGCAACCACAGCAGCTGTCATAGACAAAGGAAAAAGCTTTCCATGATGGAATTGTTGCCATCAATCTCCTGCAGGAGCCGAGTCATTTCCTGCAGCAGATACTCCTCGCGCTCTTGCATCCTTTGAGCTTCATTCTTTTCAATTGCTGGATTCCCCTTCTGCCCAGCTATGGTCAGCCAAGGCAGCCACAGCAGCTGTCGTACAGAAAGGAGCAGATTTTCCATGATGGAATTGTTGTCATCCACCTCCTGCAGGAGTCGAGTCATCTCCTGATGAAAAAATTCCTCGCGCTCCCGCATCCGCCTGACCGCGTCCTTATCGATTTTCATGTCCGCTTTCAACCCACTGGGGGTGAATAACAGGGCCAGGATGAAGGCCAGTGTTGGAGACATGGCCTGGTGGGAGAAAGGGGGCTCAGCATGTCTGGCTGGGAGGGACCAGCCCCCTGGTGACACCTGCAATGTCCCCAGAGCCTCTCTGGGCACCTGCCACATTGAGAGCCCCAAGCCCCACTTCCCTCAGCCCTGGGGACAGTGCCCTGCCCTGAGGGTCCCAGCTCTCACTCTGGCTTTAAATCCCCAGGGTATCTTTCCCAGCTCCCATCCAGCCCAGCATTTTCCCTGCATGTGCACTCACTGACTGCCAGAATCCAACTGCCCAGAGCTGCTCCTGACACAGAGGTCAGCGTGACCTCTCCTCTCTGATGTCACAGCCAGCAGAACCATGTCACTCAGCTGCCAAGCTGGCCGTGCCCCTGCTCACAGCTCCCACTGTGACCCAAGCCCTGGCATGTCCCAGCCCCCAGAGCCACACCTGGCAGGCCACGAGCCCCAGCCTTTGTCCCCACTGCCAGCCTCAGCGGCTCTTGGCCATCCTCACCCTGAGTGCAAAGCCAGCCCCAGGAGCCCCCCAGGGCACTCTGGATCCAGGCTGAGACACCCTCAAGCCATCACTGAAAGGGACATGGATGGGGACTGCAGCTGGATCTTCCAGTGCTCACCACCCCTGACTGTGCTCCAGGTGAACCCAAACCTCAGCAGCTGCACATTGAGCACATTGACCTTTCTTGCCCATCCTGGAACGTGGTGTTCCCACATCATACACGAGCCCTTTGCAGGGAGTGACCAGCTCCCAGCTGATGTGCTACTCTGGCCTTACTTTCTGTTTCCCAGCAATGAACTTAATGGATCCACTCATGAGAATCCAAGCACATCATTTGCTTCTCAGGAGCTATTAAGGAAAAAACCTCCACTCATTACTAGTTTTTGCACTGAGAAGGAGGTGCTGACAAGCATAAGGCACAGAGAGAGTCCTGATATAAGAATTCCAGAGCCATAGGGTTCCACACGTTGCTGTTCCCAGCTGTTTTGCTCATTTTTTTTAGCCATTTCTGGATGGGGGTTGCTGCTGACAGGGTAGGAAAATTTGGAGAAACGAGGGTGCAGCAGACAACCAAAACCAAGAGGGAAGACACTTAGAAATAGAGAGCACAAGAGAAGAACTTGGAGATGGCTCAATAGAAAATGCCAGCAGCAGTGCCTGGAGCCCAGAGCTGCTCACTGCCACCACAGGGGCTCCTCAGTGCCTTGCTGGTTTGTGTCTGATCCCTGCTGGGCTCCCTCTGCCCCTCCAGCAGACACAGCCCTGCCTGCAAAGGGCTCCGTGCTCTGGTGTTCTCAGCTTGCTGCAGGCTACATTCTTAGCAGCACTGAAAGAAGAGGTGAAACAAAGAGCCCTTTTCTGTGCTGCCTGCAGCTTGGAGTGCCCGGAGCCTGGGCCCGTGAAGAGCTGCTCCTGGCGCTGGCTGTGCTCAGCCCGCTGTGCCAAGTGAAATAAATGGGCAGGAGATCTTTCTCCTTTTTTAATGCCTTTATTAAGAAGAATCAGCTCAGGTGGGGAGAAATCGACAGGTTGCGCCCACACCGCCGTTGCTCCCAGGCGTGGCACGGAGAAGGAGGATGATGCAGCTTTGTCCACTGGTCTGCAGACAGAGCTGGGGACTCTGTCCTCACGGGAGAGTTGTGGAGTCCTTACTTGTTTGTTTAACACTCCAGGATGTCTTCTTAATCAGTATCTTTTCAGGTTAGGGTGAGAAGCAAAAAGGTTCAAGCAGGTATCGGACTATGATCCCATCCTTAGACATTACTTCAGTCACTTTTTGGCTTGTGATTTTAGGGGTTCTTCTTGTAAAAACTGTAAAACTGTAAAAAAGCCAGGGTGCAATGCGTTTCTCATTTGCATGTTGGCTCTGGTGTCACTGGCCATTCTCTTTACCCTGGAGGGTTTCTCTTGGTGTCTTCTTGGCAAGCGGCCAGCATCAGGGAAACAATAGTTAATTACCGGCCATTAACGGGTGATTAAAGACTTTTTCTTTGCCAGCACACCCAAAGAAGTCTGACCTGGTTTGACTTGTTTTTTTTTTTTAACTCTGAAACTTAAAAAGAATACAACTTTCTATTCATAACACCAAGCAGCCGCGGCCATGGAGACACAGGCGGGAGCTCTGCCCGAGGCCGGCAGCGGCCAGGCCCAGCTCGCAGCTGCGAGGACGCTGGCAGCCTGTGCCTGAGCCAAGGCCGTGGCGGGGGGTTTGCGGACAGGGCTTTTGCGAGCCGGCCGGAATGTGCCACCTCCCGTGTGGGCCCGGCTGCGGCAGAGGCAGCGGGAGCGCGGTGGGGCCGGCAGCGGCGGGCAGAGGCCGCGGAGAGCAGCAGCCCGGCCAGGCCCGCTGCGGAGTGACAGGGAGCTCCCGGGCAGCCCTCGGCCGTGTCTGTGCCCGCCGGGCAGGAGCCGCGGCAGGAGCCGGCCATAGCGGCAGCTCGCCGTGCCCGGGGCCGCGGCCGCAGCTCTCCCCGCCCGGCCGCAGCAGCAGCCGCTCGCCTCTGAGGCTCCGGCGCTTCCTGAAGAGGTCGGGCCCGGCCCCCGGGACGCGCTGGAGCCCTGCGGCGAGAGGAGCCGCCGGCGCCGCAAACGGCAGCGCCGATGGCACGGCCTGAGGAGGAGCAGATGAGGCTCTTGCTGGGCCACGCTGTGGCAGCTCTGCCCTCTCGCCTTCGCCTTGAGCCCTTTGCTGCTTTTCCCTGAGCCCTGATCCCCGTCCTTGGCCAAGGCCCCCGGAGCCCTTTCCTGGTCTCCAGGGAAAGCTCCCTCAGTCACAGAATCACAGAATCACTGGGCTGGAAGACACTTGCAAGATCATGGAGTCCAACCCATGCCCTAACAGCTCAACTAAACCATGGCACCTAGTGCCATATCCAGTCTTGTCTTAAACACTTGCAGGGATGGTGACTCCACCAGCTGCCTGGAGGGGTCTGTCCCAGGAAGAACCAAGATAGCACTGGGGCCTTCTACTCCCTGGTGCTTGGAGCTCTGGAAGTTTGTCTTTCTGCTTAGGGAAAGGCCATGGAGAAGTACTGGGAAAACTACTCACTAATAGAATAGGCTATAGAGCTACAAATATATGTGCAAAGAATACAGAAAACATAGAAAAGAAAAATTACAAAACCCAAACAGCATCAGCGAGGTCTTGGGCATGAACACATAGATTCAGATGGTCTTCTCAGCCCTATTTCTGTGTATTTATAAGAACCAAAGGAATCCTGCTGGAGCCTGTGGGGACATGGGTTTGGGAGGTACAAGTTCATTCAATTTTTTCTCCTTGGGGCAGCTCCTGTTGCTAACGTCAGCTGAGCCTGTCTCCAGCCTGATGCCTCTGATGGTTGCAGGCAGAAGACAATGACACTTCCAGGGACATGACTTTCTCCAGTGCTAGCTGTGAGTCAGAATAAAAACTCCAGAAATCACAACACCACTGGAAAATTCCCTATTTTTCATTCTGTAAAAAAGCTCTGTATCCACTTCTGAATTGTCAGTTGTTTGTTAAGGATGGGAAGTTCTCGTTTATTATTTTTTAATGTGGTGTGGAATTGGGTAAGCGTCTCCTTCCTTCACAAACTCCAGCCCAAGTTGCCTTTGAAATATGGCCCACTGTCAGTTTTTGCACAGCCATGGTACTTCTGGATGAGAAAGCAAGGGCAATGGTATTTGCAGCCAAAAGCCAACAAAGCCTGGGACAGCCAAAGCATCCTGTGGAGATCCAGGCCTCCAGCTGTTACTAGAAATCAGCAGAGTTCCAGCCAAATGGTTCTGTGTCACTAAGTGCAATCTCTTTGCCTGGATCAGAGCCTTGCTCAACAGAAAAAGCAGAAAGATCAACAAGGATGCTCCCAAAGGCCCATGACATTGTTTTTACTTTGCTCATCTTGTTTAAGTTTGCAATAAACATTGTGCTGATGACGGGGGAAAAAAAAAGAAAAGAGGTTTATGACAGGTCCATGACATTCCACAAGAGGAATCACTGGTGTGCATTTCATAGACCTGTCTCAATCCTATTAAAGAATTGTAGCCCTGATTTAAAACAGACAGGTATGAAACAACCTTTGAGAGACAGAAGCTAAAATGGCTGCTGGGTTTTTTTTAAGAATGCAGAAAATTACCCAAAGGGTGTTGTTTTGTGACATTTTAAAATACACTACATAAAAATTACCAACTTCAATAAATTAAGAGTTAAAAAAGAAGTACTTTGGTATATGAATAATTAGAAACACAAAATTATGGAGATGAGAATGCATGTTTTCATAAAAACAATGAAATTACAGACAAAAAAACACAGGACTGTTGACTTTTACCTCTCCTCCTGTGGTATTGTTGAGTGCTCTAACCACATCTCCAAAAGACCTAGAAACAAAACAGAGGCAGAGAAAGGAGAAGCTGTTTAGCTCTTGGAGTGAAAGCCAGCCCACACAGCAGATGTCTCCTGTAAATGCCCAAAACCTGCAGGATGCAGGAGGGCTCTGCCAGAAGGCAGATGATGCATTTTCCTCTCAAGTGCACGGGCACTGGGCCTGTTCCTGAAGCACTGGGGTTCACTGCCTCAGCTCCTAAAGGGAGGTTGTTCTTTCATCTTGGGTTTCAGTTCCTAAACTGTGTGGTTCCTCTCCTGACCACAGAGTATTTCCTTCCGCAAACCATCTGGAAGAAATGTTCCTGAGAACTGTTACCTGACAGCTTTCATAGCGAGTAGGTTGCTCTTTCAGGCAAGCGAGATTATTCTTTCTTAATTAGTGTGTCGGTATGATTTTCAGACATACAAAAATGCTAAAGAAATTAATACAGAGCTGTCCCACACTTGAGAGACAAGGAGATCTTCCAGGTTCTGTTCCTTGATGCAGGCAAGACCTCGGCAGCATGGAGATCTCTCTGACAAAGCCTTCTGAGCACACTCCCAAATTCTGAGCAGCACTGAGAGATGGGACAATCTATCCCCAGGGTGTGAACGTATTTCCATCTGGCCTGACTTCATGCTGGATAGACATTCCACCAGAAAAACTCCTGGCCCATGGCTGTGCAGAAGTAACTGCAGTTGGACTCACCCGCTGCCAATGTGTTCCAGTTCTGTGTATTTCATGACGGGATTTTCCACATTCACCATTCTCCCTGAGGGAAACAAAATGCAAGATGCTCACTTTAAAGCAGAGATGCCAGCTTCCAGGAGATACAGAAGGCAGCCCCACTGTCTGGGGCTCTGAGTCCTTTGTGGTCAGCTGGGTAACAATAATAATGACCACAATAGCAAAAAACACCAAACCAAACCAAACTAAAAAAATCACTAAAAATAAGCAAAATAAAACAACAACAAACCTTCCCCCACCCCCCGCCAAAAAAAAGAAATCCTCAACCAAAACAAAAAAACTTCAAAACCAGTGAATTTGTGTGAGGTTTATTTGCTCTGATGGCTAGTTGGAAGTCAGGAGTCTACGGAGAATCTAGGAAGCTAAAGATTCTGTTCAGTTCGGCCACTGGCACACAGGACTTGTCCAGATGATTTGCTAGCTCTCAGCCTTCATCTGGTTCAAGAACAATCGCTGCTTCAGCCTTCAGCAGAGAGGGAAGCTCAGGCAAAGCCAAGTCAGTCCAAGCTGCCCTCAGAGGCAGCAGGAACACCCAGAGTGCTCTCTTAATGCCTCGGAGCACAGCACTTCCTCTGGGGAGTCCTGAATGTCCCCAGTGGGACACCAAAGTCAGGAGGAGCATTTGGTACAGCTCTGCTGACACCTGCACAGAGTGCACTGTCCCTCAGGCAAGAAATACACCAGACATACCCACAATCTCCAGGTACCCCTTCTCAATCTCCGGTTTTGGAGCAGCCATGCTGCTGTCAGAACTGGTGATGAACGAACCGTTGGAATTTGACTTCCAAGATTCAACAGTATATCTTCCTCCAGGTAATGCTGCTGCAGCAGCAGGTTTAATGCCAGAGCCCATGGTGTGCTGAACCTGTCGCACTTCTGGTGGGGACAGTTCCTGTGCCTCACACCAACCTTGGGGCCCTTCATTGCCCATTGTTTGCTGGAAGTCTTTGCAGGCTGCCAGGTGAGATGTCGACACTTGCACCTCAAGTCAAAGAGAACAAAGCAGTCAGAGACTACAGCTTGTCCCTGTCAGCCAGGAGTCATTGACTGTGAAGAAAGGGAAAGAACTGATTTTCAAGGGACACAGACAGGGATTCAGTCCTCCATCTGGGTCACCATGTTCCACTGTAAAGAAACAGGGAGAGCAGCAACAGGCCAGCAGGAATCAATTTGGATGACTGCTGGCCAAAAGGCCAAAGGACAAGTCCCACTGTCCAGGGCAGCAGCTGAGATTCAGCACAGCAGGAAATGTCCTTCAGAGTGACTGTGATCCACACTAGAGCAGGATGGCACTCAGAGGCACGGCCCCACTCCCTGCTGCTCTGCAGTGGCGTCATGGTTTGGCCAGGAAGCGTGTTTCTGGAAAAGTTGTGGTCAAACTAATCAGTGGCCAGATTTGAAATTTGCACCTGTGGTGGCCACTGAGGATTTGGATACGCCTCTGAGAACACACAGGGGTTCAAAGCAGAAGATTCCCAGAGAACTTCCTTATTTGGATCTGGCGGTGAGTGGAGTCTGACCTCTCGCCTGCCCAGCTGCGTCTGGGTGGGGGAGGGGGAGGCCATGTGGCCTGTGGGGAGGGAGGGTGGAGGAGCCCTGCAAGGTGCAGGGGTGGAGGAGATCTGGGATGTTGGGCAGCCCCCTCAGAAGAGAGTGATAGAGACTGTGCTGGCAGCACAGCCGGCCAGAAGTGGGGGATGTGGCGAGACAAGGTGCCCGGGAGCTGTGGGAGTTCTGGGCAGACAGAAGAGAAGATTTTAACCCCTTGGTAGAATAATGGAAACCTTACAAATACTGATCCTCCTGAATCAGAATGAGGAGAGAGAGATGATGGACTGACGAAATGGGCAAGTGTGAGGAAATTTGGAAGAGGTGAGAAGAATCCTAAGTGGGAAGAGATAATGGAGTGGCCTTGAGCTGGACTCTTTCTTGTATGACCATGGACAGACCCATGTTTTTTCCTGTGACCCAGAGACTGTATTTAGGGGGAGGCAATACCTTGGAGTCAAGAGTGAAGCAGTGGCGTGAACAGAGACGGCCGAGGAGGGTGTGGGATGCCCTCTGTCTCCGTGGAGAGGAAGATCTCTGTTCACGAGGCTCCTCGGCCTGGGGGGTGAAATTTGGGGGGATTGGTGTCCTGAAGTTGAGAGACTGCTGCTTTTTTGGAACTGGGTGGGGCATCCTTAAATGGGGAACCCTAAAAGCAGTCCTGGCCCACATGCAGTGGTGAGAGCACTGGACATGGGGGGGGAGAAATCACGAGGGCAGATGTTCTCTGAACAGTGCCACGAGTGACACGGAAACACAAGAGGTTTCAATTGTGTTTCTGGGGGAAGCCTATGGTGCAAGGGGGGACTCCTCTCTCCCTGATGGATTTGAGGGTTGATTATTTGAGGGGTGATGATGGACTGAAAGTTGATTATGTGAGAGATGGTGACAGGGTGGAAATCTGTGGTGTTCTTTCATTCTGTGGAGAAAATGGAGGGGGGAGGATAACAGAGCGACCACTCCCAGGAGAGACTCTGAATTTGTCATCCTTTTCAGATCGGTGAAAGAATGCTGTCATCCGATATTGTTCAATTTGTGTGCTGGGGGTGTTTTGCCTGTTAAATAAACAGGTTCTTTCCACTTCTCTCCAAGGAATCCTTCCTGTACCAGTAGGATCATTGCAGTGAGCTGGGCCCCGGCATATGCTGATCGCACACTGCTAGATGCTCTAGGGCAGCAGACAGAGGAAGGGGAGCAGGGAGATAAATCAGCAGCTATCCCAGTCACTCAGGCTGCAGCCAACACCCCAGGCTCGAAGCCAGCAGTTAAACCACACAATAAGCCTCAACCAATGGCTGCTGCTACTAGCACTAGAACTGGAAAGTGCACAGACAAGGCTGATCGACCAGTGGATGATGATGATGAGGATGGTGATGATGATGATGCAGGAGAAGGACCCTCAACACTTCCTGACATAAAGTCAGGCGCAAGATCAGAAGCCAATATTGAGTCCTTTTCCCTGAAGGACCTTTGTGGCCTAAGGAAGGATTACACCCAACGATCTGATGAATCCATAATTAGCTGGTTAGTCCGTCTTTGAGATGCTGCAGGCGAGGCTACAATTCTGGATGGCACTGAAGCGAGGCATTTGGGATCCCTGTCACAGGATCCTGTCATTAACCAAGGAATGATGAGGGCGGCTAACCCTCACAGCCTCTGGGCACATTTCTTGGACAGTGTAGCACAAAGACACCTGTGTGCAGATGATCTCTGTAAGTAGCAAACCCAGTGGAAGACCATAGAACAAGGGATCCAACACCTGAGAGAAAGACAGTGGCAGAGATTGTCTTCTCAGATGACATATCAACTAGGAATCCAGACCTGGTAGGTACCATGTACATCTGTGATGTGGCGAAAACTTGTACGACTTGGGCCACACAAATATGTTTCTGCTTTAGCAGTAATGAAGTGGGATGACAGGGATGAGACTGTGCTTGATATGGCAAAGAAGCTCTGAGCATATGCAGATGCTGTACAGGGTCCAACACATGCCAGAATGGCAGCAGTGGAAACACATCTGCAGAAATTAGAGGGCAAGATAGAGAAGAATAGTAAGAAACTCAGGGAGGAGATTAAGGAAGACCTTCTCCAAATCTGGGCAGTACAGATCAGAGGTTCTGGTATACAGATGTTCCCTAGATGAGGGAGAGAAGGTACACCCCATGAGCTGAGCTGTGGTTCTTCCTGCGTGATTGTGGAGAAAACATGAGGAGATGGGATGCAAAATCTACTGCTGCTCTGGCCCAACAGGTGTGTGAATTGAAGGAAGGCAAGACTCCAAGAGGAAGTTGCACCAAAAGGAAAGCAGCTCCAGTTGCCCATAGCTGAACTGCCAGGTATGATGATGATGACATGTCCAATCCCCTTGAAGGAACCTCCAAGATATATGCCCAAGGAAAGAAGGATAACCAGGCTTAAAGGGGCCCTCCTCTAGCCAGGTAGGGGCTAGAGAAAAACGTGATTTTTGGACTGTATGGATTCCATTGGCCTGGCACATCTGAACCACAAGAATATAAAGCTTTGGTTGACACTAGTGCGCAGTGCACGTTAATCCCATCAAGACATGTGGGGATAGAATCTGTCTCCATTTCTGGCGTGACAGGGGAATCACAGGATTTTACTTTGGTGGAAGCTGATGTGAGCCTACCTGGAAATGAGTGGAAGAATGTGACTATTATGACTGGCCCAGAGGCCCCATGTATGTTGGGCATAGATTACCTGCAAAGTGGGTATTTCAAAGACCCAAATGGACTCGGGGGCATTCAGGATAGTGGCTGTAGTGACACAGGGCATCCAGCAATTGAACCCCCTGCCTTGACTGTCTGAGAATCCATCTGCAATAGGACTTCTGAAGGGAAAAGAGCAACAGGTACCAAGCGCCACTTCAACAGTGTATCACCGACAGTACAGAACCACTCGAGGTGCTGTGGTTCCCATCCATAAAATGATTCGAGAGCTGGAGAGCCAAGGGGTGGTCAGCAAAACCCACTCGCCCTTCAACAGCCCCATCTGGCCTGTGCGTAAATCTGAAGGAGGATGGAGACTGACGGTGGACTACTGTGCATTGAATGAAGTGACTCCACCACTGAACACTGCCGTGCCAGACATGTTAGAGCTGCAGTACGAGCTTGAGCCCAAGGCAGTGAAGTGGTACGCCACTATCGATATTGCCAATGCATTTTTCTCCATTCCTCTGGCAGCAGAATGCAGGCCTCAGTTTGCCTTCACATGGAGGGGAGTGCAGTACACCTGGAAGCGACTGCCCCAGGGGTGGAAGCACAGTCCTACCATCTGCCATGGACTGATCCAGACTGCACTAAAAAAGAGTGAGGCTCCAGAACACCTACAGTATACTGATGGCATCATTGTGTGAGGGAACACAGCCGCAGAAGTGTTTGAGAAAGGAGAGAAAATCATCCAAATGCTTCTGGAAGCTGGTTTTACCACCAAAAGATCAAATTTAAGGGACCAGCTTGTGAGATTCAGTTCCTAGGCGTAAAATGGCAAGGTGGATGGTGTCAGATTCCTGTGGATGTCATCAACAAGATCACAGCTATGTCTCCACCAACCAAGAAGAGGGAAACACAAGCTTTCCTAGGTGCCATGGGCTTTTGGAGAATGCACATTCCTGAGTACAGTCAGATCGTGAGCCCTCTTTACCTGGTAACCTGCAAGAAGAATGACTTCCACTGGGGCCCTGAGCAGCAACAAGCTTTTGATCAGATTAAGCAGGAGAACGCTCATGTGGTAGCCCTTGGCCCAGTCTTGGCCCAGGACAGGACGGGATGAGAAGAACATATTCTATTCTGCAGCTGGGAACTGTGGCTTGTTCTGGAGCCTTTGGCAGAAGGTGCTTGGGGAGACTCGGGCTTGACCACTAGGATTTTGGAGTTGAAGCAAGGTTTGAAGCAAACTACACCCCAATAGAGAAAGAAATCTTGGCTGCCTATGAAAGAGTCCAGGCCACCTCAGAGGTGATTGGTACCGAAGCACAACTCCTCCTGGCACCCCGACTACCGGTGCTGGGGGGGATGTTCAAAGGCAAGGTTATATCCACCCACCATGCCACCGGTGCTACATGGAGCAAGTGGATTGTTCTTATCACACAGTGCGCCCAAATTGGTAAATTGAATCATGCTGGAAGTAAGTACAAATTGGCCCAAAGGTGAAAATTTTGGTGTCACAGATGAAGAAAAAGAACCAGTGACACGGCCTTAAGAAGCTGCACCATACAACCAACTGCCAGCAGAGGAAACACACTATGCTCTTTTCACTGACGGTTCCTGTTGCGTCGTAGGAATGAATCAGAAGTGGAAAGCAGCTGTATGGAGCCCCACACCACAGGTCGCAGAGGCCACTAAAGGAGAAGGTCGATCAAGCCAACTTGCTGAACTTAAAGCTGTTCAACTGGCCCTGGACATTGCAGAAAGAGAGAAGTGGCCAAAGCTCTATCTCTACAATGATTCATGGATGGTAGCCAATGCTCCATGAGGATGGCTGGAGAGGTGGAAGGAGGCTAACTGGCAGCATAGAGGAAAACCAGTTTGGGCTGCTGAAGAGTGGAAAGACATTGCTACCAGGGTAGGGAGGATACCTGTGAAAGTTCATCAGGTAGATGCCCATTGCTGGGGTCACCTGTCAGTTGTCTCTGCCCCAGCACGGGAAAAGGTGGTTCTGGGCAGGCCGTGCTCTCGAAGAAGGAGTCTGGACTCTTGCTTTTGGTCTTCAGTTGAGTTTATTGTTCCTTATCTACAAAGTTTTTCTGTCTGTCCAGCTGAGGTCTGATCAGCAAGACAGCCAAGGGCACTCTCTCCCGCCCACAGGGGGGTTGTCTCTTTTATAGTAAAAACTTCGTATAAGATATTTACCTTTAATTTCCAATACTTTTCGCCCTTGTTGGCAAGTGCACTTTCCCTATTAAGCAATCCACACATGCCAACATCATCCTGAACATAGATGCCAAGGAGAAGAAAGAAGAAGGACAGGGCACGCCCAAATTCCTCCATCTTGGGACTCCCGACCCATGTACAGAATTCCAAACCCCTCTGTACAACATATAAAACCCCCCTGTACAGTGCATTATAGTTCAAGTTTTATCAAGTGAATATCACCCCTCACCATTCAGGCCTGAAATTCTCTCATTTCCTCACATTCAGGTGTCTTTGGCTTCCTGCCAGGGTCTCCGAGCCCCTGCCAGGGCTTTGAGACATCCAGGGCATCCAGAGAGATGCTCTGGGTTCCGACAGCCCATATCCCCAAGAGTAGAGCTAATGAGGAGCACAAAAACAATGAGCAGGTAGACCAGGCTGCAAAGATAGGGGTGTCCAAGACAGACCTAGATTGGGAACACAAGGGAGAGTTATTCCTAGCTTGATGGGCCCATGATGCCTCAGGCCATCAGGGTAGAGATGTCACCTGTAAGTGGGCACGAGACCGAGGGGTGGATTTAACCATGGACAGTTATGTCTCAGGTTATCCACGACTGTGTGACGTGTGCTGCCATCAAACAGGGCAAGCGAGTGAAGCCCCTGTGGTATGGTGGGCGGTGGTCCAAGTATAAGTATGGGGAGGCCTGGCAGATTGACCACATCACACTGCCCCAGGCACACCAAAGCAAGTGCTGACCATGGTAGAAGCCACCACGGGATGGTTGGAAACCTACCCTGTGTCTCACGCTACTGCCCGTAACACCATCCTGGGCCTTGAAAAGCAGGTCCTGTGGAGGCATGGTACCCCTGAGAGGATTGAGTCAGACAATGGGACTCATTTCAAGAACAGTCTTATTAACACCTGGGCTAGGGAACATGGCACTGAGTGGGTGTACCATATCCTCTACCTTGCACCAGGTAGAGGTAGGCTGCAGGCAAAGTGGAGAGGTACAATGGACTATAAAAACCCAGTGGAAAGCCTTGGGTGGGGGATCTTTCAAAAACTGGGAGCAGCATTTAGCAAAGGTCACCTGGTTAGTTAATATCCGAGGTTCCAACAACTGAGCAGGTCCTGCCCAGTCTGAGTCCCTGGATATAACAGATGAAGTCCCAGTGGTAAATGTCAGAGATTTGTTAGGGAAGACGGTGTGGATCAATTCTGCCTCAAGTAGACAAACCCATTTGCGGGATTGTCTTTGATCAGGGACCAGGTTGCACATGGTGGATAATGCAGAGAGATGGAACAACACAATGTGTACCTCAGGGAGATCTGATTGTGGGGTGAAAATCATATGCAAATATCACTGTTTGCTGGATGTTACTGCCATTGTCTGTACATTAAACCATACAGATGTGAAACAGAAAAAAACGTGTAATTGTCAAGGGTCTGAGGAAGTGAAAGATGGAGTTTTGAGTCAGCAAAATGGAAGTGAGGAATCCTGCAGCTCTGTAGTCTGGGACCTGGATTGAGTGCTCCGGTGTGGTTACATGACAGGGGCACAATGGGGATTGCTTGTAATGTTTTGGAGGAAGCAGATGGAAGTTTTTACTTGAATAAAATGCATGAGGTTTGGTAGTAAGTTGACGATATGGGGATAAGGGGTGGAATGTCCTAGGGTGATGTTATGATGGTCAGAGATCAGAGGAGCTGGGAGGGGGTAGGCAGCATTTCTAATCACAACCACTTTAGCAGTGTCAGTGGGGTTGAGTCCAAGAGAAGAACTTGCTCCAGCAGAGATGCACAAAGAGTGAGGTTTCCAGTGCAATGCTCTGGGCCACATCACTTTCCGTAAGGACCTACACACTCCAGATTCCCCAAGAGTCTGGTTTATTGAAGCAACAAGACAGCAATCTCAGGATTGCTGCTGACTGGGGGCACTGGCTACCAAGTGTTGATGTGTGTAGCAACAGAGAGAACAGTAAAGACAGATTATAGTAGATGTATCTATCTATCTATCTGTCAGTCTGCCTGTCTGCCTTTGTAACATTTACATAATTGAATCTTCCTGGATCTGGTCCAATGATGTTGGAGGTGAAAAGCTCACCTAAAGCATCCCTTTCAGGAGAGGATTAGTGACACGGTCTGTCAACTGATTCTGAGCAGGCAGAGATGTTTCCCCCTTCAGACATGGGTTTTTTTCCCCTCAGAGCTGTTTTTCTCCTCCAGCCTCTTCTGTCCTGAAGTCCACAGTTTAAATTTCTGCCTGTCCTAGGAAAGTGGAACACTTCCATGGTTCGGTGGTGTTTGGTGACTTTGCTCATACAGGCATTACATGACACATTGGTATGAGTTTCATTTTAAAAAAGTTGGGGAAGAATGGGGGGTTTGTTTGTTCTGGGGGAAGGGAAGTGTCCAGGACTTGGTGGGGGCTGGAGGTGGAAAGTGAATGGACCAGGGCACTGACCAATCACTCGACGCCCTTGTGGCAGAGAGAATAGGGACAGGCGGTCGGAAGATTTCGGGCTGTCACGGAAACCTGATAGGGCCTCCCTCACCTGATTCCCCAGAGATAAGAGATAGCCGCAGGACAAAAGGCCAAGAATGTAACCCCCCCACTAACACGGCCTCCACCCAGTCCCCTTACTAACCATATAAGGTAAAAGTCAGACCCCGAAGGTAGGGGAAGGACCAAGGGTATATATACCGAGGAGAAAACCAATAAAGGGCCTTTGGACCGTCTATCACATTGATGTCTGCGTGTCCTTAGCCCGAGCGGCCAAAAGCATTGGGCCGTCGTGCTGCGTTTCCTTGGAACCAGGTCGTTACGCCTTGCCTGCAAGGCAACACGCCCTGGGGAAAGGATTGGTCCAAAATGAACATCAGTAAGGACCAATCAAAGCGCCCAAATTCCACCAATCGGTGCGCGGATCCAAAACCCACCAATCCTGGACCAGGGACTGTTATGAAAAGGGGGGCTGTGAGTTCTTCGGGGTGCTTTCGGGTTTATTCCTGTTCGTGTGTGGTTTGTTTGCGGAAGAACACAATGTGTGCTTAACATGTTGTTCTAGATTTTGAGCTGTTGTGTGTGGATTCTGAGCTTATCTCAGGTCCTCTGTCCTCTCTGGCTTGTTTTAATAAACGAGAGCCTTTTTCAACCACTTTCTGAAAATTGGCTCGTTCGATTTTTAACAACATGGTTTCCTTCACTGGCATCCCCAGGGGTGTGTAAATGCATTCATTAATGGGGTCTTATGAGAGTCTCTGTTACTGCTGGTCACAATTCTCAGCTGACAAAAGACAGGAGAAGAAACACCTTGGTCCTCTTCCTTATACTGAGGTTCAGAGAACCATAAATGTTCTCTGATGTCAGAGGATCTCTGCACATATTCTTATCTCCCGAATTACCAGGATTTCTAACAAGAGTGTAGATGTCAGAAAGGCAGGAATGCTGGTGCAGGCCTGAGGAGAACGTGAACTGCAGAAGTGTCTCTCCCAAGGGCTGAGCTCAGCCAGGAAGCCACCTGCAGAGCCAGGATGGAGCTGTGGGACAGGGCTGGGTGTCAGTCACTACTGAAAGACAAAGAGGACATGGCAGGAGCAGAGGGAGGCCCTCACCAGAGCCTTGAGGAATGCCACAGCTTCCCTGTCAGCTGCCTGACAGGCTGTTGGAGCTTCAGTGCCAGATGGCCCCTGATTGTAGTGCCAGGCTCACTGTGGAATCTGTGCCTCCCCATGGGCAGAGAGTGACCCAGGAGATCAGCACAGAGCTTTGGGAATGTGTGAGCCCATCAGCCTTTGAGTCTTGGCCCTCAAATATCGTATGGCAAGTCAAAACCCATCTTCTCTTGCTTTCTCTGCCGGTTCTTGTAGAGAAAAAGCAGGAGCAGACTGCTTTATCAGAGATGCCATGCCAGGCTCAGGGAGAGCTGTTCCCAGCCCAAGAGCAGGAAGAGCAGCTCAGGCAGCAGGTGGAAGAGCCACAGCAGAATGGCCAGGTAAGCCTGACTGGCCAGGTGCCAGAGGGAAAGGCAGGAAGAGGGGCATAAAACAGAGCTCTTCGGCCTGAGGAGGCCAGGAGTCCCACAGGCACTGAAAGCACAGAACCTTGGAATCTGCAGAGATCAGCACAGGGACAGGAGGGTTACATTGGAAGCAGAGGTGGGTAGGGAAGCAGAAAGAAGTGACTGAATAGATGTGCTTTTGAGGCAGCAAGAGGAAAAAGCTGAGCCTGATGGCAGCTCCCAGTCACTTGCTGTGCATTTGTGTGTATAGAACATCAAGTCAGAGCCCCAAGCAGAGCTGCCCGAAGCTCAGAGTGCCATCATGGCAGTGGAGAGGAGGAAGAAGGAAGACATGAGAAGAATTCAAGAGGAGATTCATCTCCATCAGCACAGGGGCAATCAACAAAAACATGTAAGTGAAAGAGTGGCAGCCACTCCACCCATGAAACAGCGTGTTTATTCTTGGTTACAGACCATCAAGGAAGATGTGCAGGCGGAGCTGCAGGAATCTGAGGATAGGAACAAGGAAAGGGTGAGGAGGCTGGAGGAAGAAATGAAAATCATCAGAGAGAAACTTAACCGCCTCCCTTGGGCTCTACAAAAGCAAGTGAGTGAAAGATGGACATCCACTGCAGACACCTTGCAAGAAATAAACGCTCCGTTTTGCAGAGACAAGGTTGCTTGCTGATAGCAGACAAGAAGGAAAATCAAATTTGTAGCTATATAGTGTTGTGTTGAATTGGCCAATTTTAATGGGGTTGGAGTGACTGAGAATCCCACTGCTAACACAGTTGACGAGTTCTCCTTACAAGATGTAGTTGTAAATGCCAGGAGAAATGAGGTTAGAAATGGTAGATAACAGCCTGTCCCTCATGCTTCTCTCTTGCCACAGGTGACAAAAGTAACAGCCATCTCTCCCCTGGCTCCCTCTGCTCCTGGAGAAGACGCCAAAAAGGAGCAAAATGAGCAGGATAACCACATGCGCCCAGCCGTGGTCACAGCCCAGCCTGATCATCCCAAGAGAGTAAGTGCCAGTTGTGGGTGGTGCTGTCTTTAGTGCAAGGCAGAGGTGCAAGCTGCTGAGCAGCCAGCACTTGCTGTTGCTGGCCGAGGAGGCAGAGTGCTGGAGTCCTGCAGGACGCAGCCATTTCCTGCAGGCAGTGCCAGCTGGCAATTGGCCTTTGGCCTGTCATGTTGAGGCACCGAAGAGCTGGGGGCTCTGGGTGAGCTTTTGGCTGCCTGGCTGAGTGCAACTCTATGTCTGGGCTTCTGCAGTGCATTGGCCAAGGGCACAGGTGGTGGTGCTGGCAGTCCCAGGGCTTTGTTCCTTTGATTTTGCCTCGTGGAAAGGTGTGTTTGGCTTGTGGAAGCGTTCTGCAGTTTTCTTGAGCAGTTCTTCATTTGTACAGCCTCTTTTGGCCCAGCTGTCTGTTGGCTTTGGATAAGCTGCAAGGAGATGAGTGTGCTGTGTGTGAAGCTGTGAGGGGCCATTCTTGTCCCCTGTGGCCAAAGAAAGGAAGCGCGTAGTTACGAAGGCTTCTTGTGAGGCAAAAGGCAGAAGCGGGGAGTTTCTGTGGATCCCTTTTGCGGTGAAGTCTGCAGCTTTGGCAAGTGCACTGGAGCCTGGAGTGGGGGTGAAGCTGCAAGTCCTTGAGTGCTGTCTTGCGTTGTAGAGAAGAGGAAGGAGATGATGAAATGGAGGATGCAGTATTTGAAGTCAGATGGGCAAGAGTGTGGCTGGCGAGCTGCGTGGGCCAAAAGGAGGCAGGGCTGCTGGTGGTGAAGAGCAGCTGCACGTGAGGCAGCGTGTGGGCAGGCGGCCAAGAAGGCCAAGGGCATGGTGGGCTGTGTGAGCAGCAGAGGGGCAGCAGGAGCAGGGCAGTGAGCGTCAGGCTGTGCTGGGCAGCGCTGCGGCCGCAGCTGCAGTGAGTGCTGTGTGCAGTTGTGGGCCCTGTGAAGCAGCAAGTCCTTGAGGGGCTGGAGCGTGTGCACAGAAGGAGACGGGAGGTGGGCAAGGGTGTGGAGCATAAGGCCAGGGAGGAGGTGCTGAGGGAGCTTTAGCCTGGACAAGGGGAGTCTGGTGAGGGACCTTCAGGCAGACTTCCATAGATGCTGACGTGACAGCGCTCAGCACAAAAGCTGTTGCCCATTCAAACATGGCCTCAGTGCATGCCAGTGCTTCAGAGACTGGAGTAGCTGCCGCTTGCACCCTGTGGCTTCTGCGTTTTTTGGTATGCTAGGAGGAGAAGTCCTGTTTGTTTTCTCTTTCTGCAGCCAGCAAGGGAGCTTACGCACAACATTTCCTGCCCTTTTCCAGCACAGGATGGGATTGTGATCCAGTTGTAGTTTTCCCTGTCTGCAGCAGCAATAGCTAAGGCCTTGCCGGCTCTTTGCTACTTGTCCATTGCAGAGCTTGCAAGAAATAAAAGCTGTGTTTTGCAGAGACAAGGTTGCTTGCTGATAGCAGGCAAGGAGGAATGTGAAATTCATAGCCATATAGAGTTGTGTTGAAATGGCCCATTTTAATCTGGTTGGAGTGACTGGGAATGCCATTGCTAACAGAGCTGATGCGTTCTTCTTAGAAGATGTGGTTGTAGGTGCCAGGAGAAATTAGTTTAGAAATGCAAGGTAACGGCGTGTCCCTCATGCTTCTCTCTTGCCACAGGTGACGAAAGGAACAGCCGTCTCTCCCATGGCTCCCTCTGCTCCCGGAGAAGAAGGCAAAGAGAAGCAAAGGGAGCGAGAGAAGCAGAAGCAGCCCTCTGTTTTGACAGCCCAGGCTGCTCCTTGCAAGAGAGTAAGTGCCAGTTGTGGGTGGTGCTGTCTTTAGTGCAAGGCAGAGGTGCAAGCTGCTGAGCAGCCAGCACTTGCTGTTGCTGGCCGAGGAGGCGGAGTGCTGGAGTCCTGCAGGATGCAGTCATTTCGTGCAGGCAGTGCCAGCTGGCAATTGGCCTTTGGCCTGTCATGTTGAGGCACCGAAGAGCTGGGGGCTCTGGGTGAGCTTTTGGCTGCCTGGCTGAGTGCAGCTCTGTGTCTGGGCTTCTGCAGTGCATTGGCCAAGGGCACAGGTGGTGGTGCTGTCGGTCGCAGGGTTTGTTTCTTTGTTTTTCCATATTGGAAAGGTGTGTTTGGCTTGTGGAAGTGTTCTGCAGTTTTCTTGAGCAGTTCTTCATTTGTACAGCCTCTTTTAGCCCAGCTGTCTGTTGGCTTTTGCTAAGCTGCAAGGAGATGAGTGTGCTGTGCGTGAAGCTGTGAGGGGCCATTCTTGTGCCGTGTGGCCAAGGAAAGGAAGCGCGTAGTTACGAAGGCTTCTTGTGAGGCAAAAGGCAGAAGCGGGGAGTTTCTGTGGATCCCTTTTGCGGTGAAGTCTGCAGCTTTGGCAAGTGCACTGGAGCCTGGAGTGAGGGTGAAGCTGCAAGTCCTTGAGTGCTGTCTTGCGTTGTAGAGAAGAGGAAGGAGATGTTGAAATGGAGGATGCAGTATTTGAAGTCAGATGGGCAAGAGTGTGTCTGGCGAGCTGCGTGAGCCAAAAGGAGGCAGGGCTGCTGGTGGTGAAGAGCAGCTGCACGTGAGGCAGCGTGTGGGCAGGCGGCCAAGAAGGCCAAGGGCATGGTGGGCTGTGTCAGCAGCAGAGGGGCAGCAGGAGCAGGGCAGTGAGCTTCGGGCTGTGCTGGGCAGCGCTGCGGCCGCAGCTGCAGTGAGTGCTGTGTGCAGTTGTGGGCCCCTGTGAAGCAGCAAGTCCTTGAGGGGCTGGAGCGTGTGCACAGAAGGAGACGGGAGGTGGGCAAGGGTGTGGAGCATAAGGCCAGGGAGGAGGTGCTGAGGGAGCTTTAGCCTGGACAAGGGAAGTCTCATGAGGAACCTTCAGCTTTTCATCAGTGCTTCCAAATGTTTTAGTCACTTTCAGGTGTGACTTTTTGCCTTTTATTTTTTTTTAATTTCTGATTTTTGTTGTGCTTGGATTGCAAGTCCAGTCACACTTTCTTTTCCTCCCTTCTAAGGCACTTTTCCTCATTATTTCTTGGTCTTTTATTGTACTGGGACTGTGTCTGTTAGAATTCTGATTTCCTCGGTGTCACTTTTGGAGAATATAATGTTTTTGCTTGTGACATCATCCTTCGGTGCAGCACCTTGGTGCAGAAGAAGCTGTTGTGGTTCCAGG
>NW_026990118.1:0-31289 GCF_036417665.1 Passer domesticus | reverse complement strand
ACCCCAAAATTCCCCTCAGGACCACCAAAATCCCCCCGGTTCCCCCCTCACTCCCCCAAGACCTCCCAGTTCCCCTCAGGACCCCTCAAATCCCCCCAAATCCCCCCAGGACTCCCCAAATCCCCTCAGAACCCCAAAATTCCCCTCAGGACCACCCAAAATCCCCCCCGGTTCCCCCCCTCAGGACCCCCCAATTCCCCTCAGGACCCCCCAAACCCCCCTCAGAACCTCCCAACTCTCTCCAAAACCTCTCAGGAATCCCCTCACCCCCCTCAGGACCCCTCAAATCCCCCCGGTTCCCCTCAGGACCCCCAAAATCCCCCTTCACCCCCTCAGGAATCCCCTCACCCCCCTCAGGACCCCTCAAATCCCCTCAGGACTCCCCAAATCCCCTCAGAACACCCCAGTTCCCGCCGGTTCCCCTCAGGACCGCCAAAATCCCCCCGGTTCCCCTCAGGACCCCCAGTTCCGCCCTCACCCCCTCAGAACCTCCCTCACCCCCCTCAGGATCCCCTCAAATCCCCCCTCACCCCCTCAGGACTCCCCAGTTCCCCCCGGTTCCCCTCAGGACCACCCGATCCCCCCCGGTTCGCCCCCGCAGCCCCCGAGGCCGCCCCGCTCCCCCCCAGGCTTTTCCCGCCGCTCGCCCCCCTCACCGGCCGGGCGGGCCCGGGGCGCTCCCCGAGCAGCGCCCGCAGGCGGCGGAGGCCGCGGCCCAGAGCCACGAGCGCCCGGAGCGCGGGGTCGGGGCGGGCCGGGCCCTCGGGGCCGCCCAGCGGGGTCCGGGCGCGGGGGGGCCCGGGCGGGGCCCGAGGCCACGGCGGGGGCCGGGCGGGGAAGCGGCCGCGGGCGGCGGCGGCGGCGGGGCCCCGCCGCCATCTTGGGCCGGGGGCGGGGCCTCCTGGGGCGGAGCCAATGGGAGAAGGGGGTAGGGAGGGAGGGAGCCCAATGGGAGAGCGGGGTGGGAGGGGTTAAGGGGAAGCGGGGCCAATGGGAAGGAGGGAAAGGAGGAGCTACGGAGGCGGGAGACGGAGGGAGGAGGGGGCGGGGTTAACAAGAAGCGGAGCCAATGGGAAAGCGGGGTGGGAGTGGTTCTAGTGAACCGGGGCCAATCGGAGCGCGAGGTGGGCGGGATGAAGGAGAGGGTGGGGCTTAGAGCAACCGGAGCCAATGGAAAGCGCTTTCACAGGAAGAGGCCCAATCAGAGCGGGAGGAGGGCGGGGCTAAGAGGAGCAGGGACCAGTCAGAGCGAGAGAGGGGAGGGGCCAAAGGTAGGCGGGGCTACGGCGAACCGGATCCAATGGGAGAAGGGCTGAGCTTGAAACGAACCAATCAGAACACGGCAAAGGCGGGGTTACGGGAGGGGGCGGAGCTAAGCAATGTGTATCCAATCAGAGCGCGGAGAGGGCGTGGCTAACGCGGGAGGCGGAGTCTCTGCTCTGGAGGGGCGTGGCTAAATCGGGCGCGGTCGTTTTGGGGGCGTGGCCATCGCTGAATGGGCGTGGCTTGGCGGGGGGCGGGGCCTCCTTGGGGTCCCCAAAACCCCCGGGAGCAAATTTGGGGCTCCCGGGCCCCTTTTGGGGAATTTTGGTGAATTTTGGGGTCCCAGCCCCTTTTTTGGGAGAATTTTTGTAAAATCCTGAGATCCCAGCCCCTTTTTTGGGGGAATTTTGGTGAATTTTGGGATTTCAGCCCATTTTAGATTAATTTTGGGGGAATTTTGGAGAATTTTGGGTTCATTTTGGTTTCCCAGCCCATTTTTGGGGTGAATTTTGGGTGAATTTTTCTTGAATTTTGGTGAATTTTGGGGGTTCCAGCTCCTTTTTTGGGGGAATTTTGAAGGAATTTTGGGGTTCCAGCCCCTTGAAGATTAATTTTGGGGGAATTCAGAGTGAATTTGGGCTCCCAGCCCCTTTTTGGGTGAATTTTGGGTGAATTTTGGGGTTCCAGCCCCTTGTAGATTAATTTTGGGGGAATTTTTGGGAATTTTGGGTGAATTTCGGGTCTCTGCCCCTTTTTGAGTTAATTTTGGGTGCATTTCAGTTGAATTTTTGCATAAATTTTGGGGGTCCCAGCCCCTTTTTTGGTGAATTTAAGAAATGTCGGGGTCCCTGCCACTTTTTGGGTGAATTTTGGGTGAATTTGAGTAAATTTTGAGGTCCCAGTCCCTTTTTGGATGAATTTTGGGTGAATTTCAGGTGAATTTTGCATAAATTTTGGGTCCCCAGACCATTTTTGGGTGAATTTTAGTGGATTTTGGGGTTCTGGCTCCTTTTTGGGGTGAATTTTGAGTTCCCAGCCCATTTTTTGGGTGAATTTCAGGTGAATTTTTCTCAAATTTTGGATTAATTTGGCGTTCAGTTCCTTTTTGGGTCAATTTTGAAGGAATTTTGGGGTTCCAGACCATTTGAGATTAATTTTGGGGGAAATTTGGCGAATTTTGGGTGAATTTTGGGTCCCAGCAGCTTTTTGAGTGGAATTTGGGTGAGTTTTGAGTTAATTTTGGGTAAATTTGGGGTCCCAGCCCCTTTTTTGGTGAATTTAAGAAATGTCGGGGTCCCTGCCACTTTTTGGGTGAATTTGAGTAAATTTTGAGGTCCCAGCCCATTTTTTGGGTAAATTTTGGAGGAATTTTAGGGTTTGAGCCCCTTTTAGATTAATTTTGGGGGAATTTGGGGTGAATTTGGGAGTTTCAGTCCCTTTTTAAGTGAATTTTGGGGGAATTTTGGGGGAATTTGGGGGAATTTGGGGTTCTCTCCTTTTTGTGTAATTTTGGGGGAATTTTTGGGTGCCATCCCATTTTTGGGTGAATTTCGGAGGATTTTGGGATCCCAGCCCCTCTTGGAGTGAATTTTGGGTGAATTTTTTGGAATTTCGGTGAATTTTGGGTTCCCAGCTCCTTTTTGGGGGTTCCAGCCCCTTTTATGGTGAATTTTTGGGTGAATTCCGGGTGAATTTTAAGGAATTTGAGGGAATTTGGGGGGAATTTTGGGGTCGCAGGCCACATTTGAGGGGAATTTTGGGGAAATTTGGGGGAAATTTGGGTTTCCAGCTCCTTTTTGGATGAATTTTTGGGTGAATTTTGGGGAATTTGGGGGGAATTTTGGATGAATTTTGGGGTCCCAGCCCCTTTTGGGTGAATTTAGGGGGAGTTTTGGGTGATTTTTGGGTTAATTTTGGGAATTCCGGGTGAATTTGGGGGAATTTTGGGTTCCTAGCCCCTCTTGGGGTGAATTTTGGGTGAATTTGGGTGAATTTTGGCAATTCCAGCCCCTTTTTGGATGAATTTCAGGCGAACTTTGGATGAATTCTGGGGAATTTTGGGTGAATTTTTGGGAATTTGGTGGAAATTGGGGGGATTTCGGGTGAACTATAGGTGAATTTGGGGTTAATTTTGGGGTATTCTGGGAGAATTTTGAATTAATTTCGGTTAATTTTGGGGGAATTCCAGGGGATTACGGTTTATTTTTGGTTAATTTGGCTTAATTTCACTTAATTATGGATTAATTTTGATTTAATTTCAGTTAATTTCAGATTAATTTCGGGAAATTCTGAGGGATTTTGGGTCAATTTGGGTTAATTTCGGTTAATTTGGGTTAATTTTGGTTAATTTTGGTTAATTTGGGGTTAATTTTTGCTAATTTCGGTTAATTTTGGGTTAACTCCGGGGAATTCCGGGGGATTTTGGGTTAATTTTGGTTAATTTTGGGTTAATTGTTGTTAATTTCGGTTAATTTTGGGTTAATTTCGGTTAATTTTGGGTTAATTTCTGTTAATTTCTGTTAATTTTGGTTAATTTCAGGTTAACTCCGGGGAATTCCGGGGGATTTTGGGTTAGTTTTGGGTTTATTTCTGTTAATTGTTGTTAATTCCGGTTAATTTCGGGTTAATTTGGGGAATTCCGGGGCATCCCGGGTTAATTTCTGTTAATTTTGGGTTTATTTCTGTTAATTTTTATAATTTCGGTTAATTTCAGTTAATTGTTGTTAATTCCGGTTAATTTGGGGTGAATCCGGGGAATTCCGGGGGCTCCCGGGTTAATTTTTATTAATTTCAGTTAATTGTTGTTAATTTTGGTTAATTTCGGGTTAACTCCGGGGAATTCCGGGGGATTTTGGGTTAGTTTTGGGTTTATTTCTGTTAATTTTTATTAATTTCGGTTAATTGTTGTTAATTCGGGTTAATTTCGGGTTAATTGTGGGAATTCCGGGGGCTCCCGGCCCCGCCCCTCCCCCGCATTCCCCGAATTCCCGACCCGCGGCTCCGCCAATGGCGGCGCGCGCAGGGGGCGGGGCCAGGGCGGGGGGGAGGGGCCTCGGGCCCCGCCCCCTCCCCCCAAAAGGGGTCCCGGGGCCCCTCCCCCCCCCAGAGCCCCCGGGGCGCGAGCGGGGATGGGGGAGGGGCTCGGCTGGGTGAGAGGGGGGAGGGGAGCGGGGGGGGCCGGGATGGATTTGGGGGGATTTGAGGAGATTTGGGGGGGCTCTGGGGGGATTTGGGGGGGATTTGGGGGGTCCTGAGGGGGATTTGGGGGGTCCTGAGGGGGATTTGGGGGGTCCTGAGGGGGGTCTGGGGGGGATTTGGGGGGTCCTGAGGGGGGTCTGGGGGGGATTTGGGGGGTCCTGAGGGGGGTCTGGGGGGGATTTGGGGAGATTTGGGGGGTCCTGAGGGGGATTTGGGGGGTCCTGAGGGGGTCTGGGGGGGATTTGGGGGGTCCTGAGGGGGATTTGGGGAGCTCTGGGGAGAATTTGGGGGGTCCTGAGGAGGATTTGGGGGGTCCCGGGATGAATTTGGGGGGAATTTGGGGGGTCCTGAGGAGGTCTGGACAGATTTGGGGAGAATTTGGGGGGTCCTGAGGCCATTTGGGAGAATTTGGGGAGGTTTTGAGGGGTCCTGAGGGGATTTGGAGGGGGTTTGGGGGGAATCTGGGGGGTCCCGGGCTGGATTTGGGGAGAATTTGGGGGGGTCCTGAGGGGGATTTGGGGGGGTTTGGGGGGTCCCGGGATGAATTTGGGGGGGGATTTGGGGGAATTTGGGGCGTCCTGAGGGGATTTGGGGGGTCCTGAGGGGATCTGGGGGAAATTTGGGGGGTCCTGAGGGGGATTTTGGGGGAATTTGGGGGTCCCGTGCTGAATCTGGGAGGGATTTGGGGAGATTTGGGGGGTCCTGGGCTGAATTCGGGGGGATTTGGGGGGTCCTGAGGGGGCTTGGGAGAATTTGGGGAGGTTTTGGGGGGTCCTGAGGGGATTTCAGGGGAATTTGAGGGGAAATTTGGGGGGTCTTGAGAGGATTTGGGGGAGATTTGGGGCGAATTTGAGGGATCCTGAGGGGAATTTGGGGGTCTCAGGATGAATTTGGGGGGGTCCTGAGGGATTTGGGGAGGATTTGGGGGATTTGGGGGAAATTTGGGGGGTCCTGAGGCCATTTGGGAGAATTTGGGGAGGTTTTGAGGGGTCCTGAGGGGATTTGGGGGGAATTTGGGGGGTCCCGGGCTGAACTGGGGGGGATTTGGGGGGTCCTGAGGGGATTTGGGGGGTCCTGAGGGGATTTGGGGGGTCCTGAGGGGGTCTGGGGGAAATTTGGGGGATCCTGAGGGGGATTTGGGGGGAATTTGGGGGGTCCCGGGCTGAATCTGGGAGGGGATTTGGGGAGATTTGGGGGGTCCTGGGCTGAATTTGGGGGGTCCTGAGGGGATTTGGGGGAGATTTGGGGGGAATTTGGGGGTCCTGAGGGGGATTTGGGGGGTCTCGGGATCAATTTGGGGAGATTTGGGGGGTTCTGAGGGGGATTTGGGGAGTTTAGGGGGGTCCTGAGGACATTTGGGGGAATTTGAGGGGAATTTGGGGGGTCCTGAGGGGATCTGGAGGGGATTTTTGGAAATTTGGGGGGTCCCGAAGGGATTTTTGGGGAATTTTGGGGGGCCCTGGGGGGGTTTAGGGGAATTTTGGGGGGAATTTTGGGATCCTGAGGGGTTTTGGGGGAATTTTGGGGGGTCCTGGGCTGGAATTTTGGGGGAATTTGGGGGAATTTGAGGGGTCCTGGAGATTTTAGGGGAATTTTGGGGGGGAATTTGGGGGTCCTGAGGGGTTTTGGGGGAATTTTGGGGGGTCCTGGGAAGGTCTGGGGAGAATTTGGGGCAATTTTGGGGCAATTTGGGGGGAGATTTCGGGATTAGGGGGAATTTTGGAAAAAAATTGGGGGATTTTGGGAGTATTTTGGGGAAAAAAATTGAATTTTGGAGAAAATTTGGGGCAATTTTGGGGATTTTGGGAGATTTTGAGGGAATTCTGGGAGGAATTTTGGGGATTTGGGGGAAATTTGGGGGGAATTTGGGATTTTGTGGAAGTTTATGGGAGCTTTTGGGATTTTGGGGGAATTTTTGGGGGGATTCAGGAAAATTTGGGGAGTTTTGAGTGAATTTTGGGGAGATTTGGGGGGATTTGGGGCCATTTTGGGGGATTTTAGGGGGGTCCCAAGAGCTTTTTGAGGAATTTGGGGGATCCCAAAAGGAAATTTGGGGGGATTTTGACAAATTTTTGAAGATTTGGGTAAAATTTTGTGAATTTGGGAGGAAATTTTCGGGGATTTGGGGGAATTTTGGGAGAATTTTTGAAGATTTTGGGGCAATTTTTGGGATTTCTTGAGGAACTCCTTTGGATTTTGGGGAAATTTTGGGGGAAATTTTCGGGTTTTGGGGGCAAATTTTGAGGTTTTTGGGAGAATTTTTTGGGAAATCCGGTGAAATTTGGAGGATTTGGGGAAAATTTTGGGGTAAATTTGGGGAGAAAATTTAGGGAGAAAATTTGGGGATTTTTTGGGTAAAATTTTTGGGTTTTGAGGACAAATTTTGAGTTTTTTGGGAGAATTTTTTGGGAAATCCAGGGAAATTTGGAGGATTTTAGGGTAAATTTTGGGAGAAAATTTGGGGATTATTTGGGGGAAAAATTTTCAGCTTTTGGGGCAAATTTTGAGATTTTTTGGGTGAATTTTTTGGGAAATCTGGAAATTTGGTGGATATTGGGGTAAATTTTGGGGAGAAAATTTGGGGAGAAAATTTGGGGATTTTTTTGGGGAAAAATTTCGGGTTTTGGGCACAAATTTTGAGCTTTTTGGGAGAATTTTTTGGGAAATCAGGGAAAATTTGGAGGATTTTGGGGTAAATTTTGGAGAAAATTTGGGAATTTTTTGGGGAAAATTTTTGGGTTTTGGGGACAAATTTTGAGTTTTTTGGGCGAATTTTTTTGGGAAAAACGGTGAAATTTGGAGGATTTGGGGTAAATTTGGGGAGAGAAATTTGGGATTTTTTTAGGGCTAATTTTGGGGCGATTTGGGGCGATTTTGGGTCTGACCTTTGCCCTTTGACCCCGGCAGGCGCTGCTGGCGCTGGCGGCCATGGCGAGCTGCGGTCAGTGCGGGGTCACCCGGGGGTCACTGGGGTCACCCAGAGGTCACTCCCCGATCCCTCATTGGTCGCTCCCCCAGGCCCCGCCCCCCCCGGCCCCGCCCTTCCTGGAGGAGCCGGCCAATGGCAGCGCGCTGCTGGGGCAGGGGGCGGAGCTCCGCTGCCGCGCCCCGGTGGGCGTGGCCGTGCAGTGGGCCCCGGGGCGGGCTCATGCTCGGGGCCACGCCCACCCGCGCCCACCCTCGCTACCGATTGGCCGGAGACCCCGCCAAAGGTGGGCGGGGCTTCAGGGGGTAAATGGGCGGGGCTAAAGGGGCGTGGCTAAAGGGTCGTTTGGACGAGAAATTTGGGGGTGAGGATTCAGGATTTTGGGGAAATTTGGGAGGATTTGGGGGGATTTTGGGGTTGAATTTTTGGGCAAAAAAACCCCGGGATTTTAGAATTCAGGATTTTGGGGCGTTTTGGGCAGTTTGATGCAATTTGAGGGTGGGGGTTGGGTGGATTTTTTGGGGAATTTGGAGGATTTTGACGCTATCTTGAAAAATAAAAAAGAGATTTTAGAATCCGGGATTTTGGGGCATTTTGGGCAGTTTTGGGGGGACTTTGGGGCAATTTTGGGACAATCTGGATACATTTTTGGGGAATTTGGGGCAATTTTGGGACAATCTTGATACATTTTTGGGGAATTTGGGGCAATTTTGGGACAATCTTGATACAATTTTGGGGCAAATTTGGGACAATTTTGGGGCAATTTTGAGGAATTTGTGGCAAATTTGGGACAATTTTGGGGAACCTCGGGGCAATTTTGGGCCAGTCTTGATGCAATTTTGGGCCAATTTTGGGGAATTTGGGGAAATTTTCAGCCAATCTTGATACACTTTTGGAGCAAATTTGGGGCAATTTTGGGACAATTTTGAGGAAATTTTGGGGCAAATTTGGGACAATTTTGGGACAATCTTGAGGCAATTTTGGGGTAATTTTGAGGCAATTTTGAGGTAATTTTGGGGCAATTTTGGGGAAATTTTGGGGCAATTTCAGGACAATCTTGATACAATTTTGGGGCAATTTTGAGGAATTTGTGGCAATTTTGGGACATTTTTGAGGCAATTTTGGGACAATCTTGATACAATTTTGGGGAAATTTTGAGGCAATTTTGGAGCAAATTTGGGACAATTTTGGGGAATTTGGGGCAATTTAAGACAATCTTGATACATTTTTGGGGCAATTTTGGGACAATCTTGAGGCAATTTTGGGGCAAATTTGGGACAATTTTGAGGCAATTTTGGGGAACTTCGGGGCAATTTTGGGACAATCTTGATACAATTTTGGGGCAATTTTGGGACAAGCTTGATACAATGTTAAAGCAAATTTGGGACAATTTTGGGGAAGTTTGGGACATTTCTGGGACAATCTTATTACAATTTTGTGACAATTTGGGGGCAATTTTGGGGTTGATTCCGAGTCAATCCGGGGTGATTTTGGTCCAATTTTTGTCGGATTTGCGGCGATTTTGGCGTCACACCGGGTGGGCGTGGCCGGGTGGGCGTGGCCCGGTGGGCGTGTCCTGACGGTGGGCGTGGTCTCGTGGTGGGCGTGGCCAGGCGAGCACCACCTGCGGATCCGGCCGGTGACGCTCGAGGACGACGACGCCTTCACCTGCCAGGCGGGGGAGGGGCACGGCGCCCGCGGCTCGCGGCCGGCGCGGCTCAGCGTGCTGGGTGAGCTGGGACATACTGGTTATACTGGTTATACTGGGACAAACTGGGCACGGCGCCCGCGGCTCGCGGCCAGCGCGGCTCAGCGTGCTGGGTGAGCTGGGACATACTGGTTATACTGGTTATACTGGGAGAAACTGGGATAAACTGGGCACGGCGCCCGCGGCTCGCGGCCGGCGCGGCTCAGCGTGCTGGGTGAGCTGGGTTATACTGGTTATACTGGTTATACTGGTTATACTGGGATAAACTGGGCACGGCGCCCGCGGCTCGCGGCCGGCGCGGCTCAGCGTGCTGGGTGAGCTGGGTTATACTGGTTATACTGGTTATACTGGTTATACTGGGATAAACTGGGCACGGCGCCCGCGGCTCGCGGCCGGCGCGGCTCAGCGTGCTGGGTGAGCTGGGACATACTGGTTATACTGGTTATACTGGGATAAACTGGGCACGGCGCCCGCGGCTCGCGGCCGGCGCGGCTCAGCGTGCTGGGTGAGCTGGGTTATACTGGTTATACTGGTTATACTGGTTATACTGGGACAAACTGGGCACGGCGCCCGCGGCTCGCGGCCGGCGCGGCTCAGCGTGCTGGGTGAGCTGGGTTATACTGGTTATACTGGTTATACTGGGATAAACTGGGCACGGCGCCCGCGGCTCGCGGCCGGCGCGGCTCAGCGTGCTGGGTGAGCTGGGACAGACTGGTTATACTGGTTATACTGGGAGAAACTGGGCACGGCGCCCGCGGCTCGCGGCCGGCGCGGCTCAGCGTGCTGGGTGAGCTGGGACATACTGGTTATACTGGTTATACTGGAATAAACTGGGCACGGCGCCCGCGGCTCGCGGCCGGCGCGGCTCAGCGTGCTGGGTGAGCTGGGATAAACTGGGTTATACTGGGATAAACTGGGATAAACTGGGTTATACTGGGTTATACTGGGTTATACTGGGATAAACTGGGATAAACTGGGTTATACTGGGTTATACTGGGTTATACTGGGATAAACTGGGATAAACTGGGTTATACTGGGTTATACTGGGTTATACTGGGTTATACTGGGATATACTGGGCTATACTGGGTTATACTGGGTTATACTGGGTTATACTGGGATATACTGGGTTATACTGGGATATACTGGGTTATACTGGGTTATACTGGGTTATACTGGGATATACTGGGATATACTGGGATATACTGGGATATACTGGGATATACTGGGTTATACTGGGATATACTGGGTTATACTGGGTTATACTGGGATATACTGGGTTATACTGGGATATACTGGGTTATACTGGGTTATACTGGGATATACTGGGCTATACTGGGATATACTGGGATATACTGGGATATACTGGGATATACTGGGTTATACTGGGATATACTGGGATATACTGGGTTATACTGGGATATACTGGGTTATACTGGGTTATACTGAGATATACTGGGTTATACTGGGATATACTGGGCTATACTGGGTTATACTGGGATATACTGGGCTATACTGGGATATACTGGGATATACTGGGATATACTGGGTTATACTGGGTTATACTGGGTTATACTGGGTTATACTGGGATAAACTGGGATAAACTGGGATATACTGGGATATACTGGGTTATACTGGGTTATACTGGGTTATACTGGGATATACTGGGATATACTGGGTTATACTGGGATATACTGGGTTATACTGGGATAAACTGGGACAAACTGGGTTATACTGGGTTATACTGGGATATACTGGGATATACTGGGTTATACTGGGTTATACTGGGATATACTGGGTTATACTGGGATATACTGGGTTATACTGGGATATACTGGGATATACTGGGTTATACTGGGTTATACTGGGAGGGAACGGCGCCCGCGGCTCGCGGCCGGCGCGGCTCAGCGTGCTGGGTGAACTGGGTTATACTGGGACAAACTGGGACAGACTGGGACAAACTGGGACAGACTGGGTTATACTGGGATAAACTGGGAGGGGCTGGGAGGGAACTGGGGAGGACTGGGAGGGACTGGGGCACTGGGTTATACTGGGACAGACTGGGATAAACTGGGATCAACTGGGAGAAGCTGGGGGGGACTGGGGGGACTGGGACAGACTGGGTAAACTGGGACAAACTGGGAGGGACTGGGACAGACTGGGGGGACTGGGATAAACTGGGCAAACTGGGACAAACTGGGGGCACAGGGGGGATTGGGAGGGGATGGGGATGGAACTGGTTTATACTGGGAGGGAGTGGGAGGGGATTGGGGAGGACTGGGATGGACTGGGAGGGAACTGGAAGGGAACTGGGGGGGACTGGGAGGGGACTGGGAGGGGATTGGGGGTTACTGGTTTATACTGGTTTGGAATTTTTCATTACTGGTTTAGGGTTAGGGGGGACTGGGAGTAAACTGGGACAAACTGGGACTATTTCCCACTATCCCCAAAAATCCCCTGAAATTCCCTTCCCAGCCCCTCCCAGTATAAACCAGTTCCCTCCCAGTCCCTCCCAGTCCCTCCCAGTTCATCCCAGTCCCCCCCAGTCCCTCCCAGTTCATCCCAGTCCCTCCCAGTCCCTCCCAGTTCATCCCAGTCCCTCCCAGTCCCCCCCAGTCCCTCCCAGTCCCTCCCAGTTCATCCCAGTCTCTCCCAATCCCTCCCAGTCCCTCCCAGTCCCTCCCAGTCTCTCCCAGTTCCCTCCCAGTCCCTCCCAGTCCCTCCCAGTCCCTCCCAGTCTCTCCCAGTTGCCTCCCAGTCCCTCCCAGTCCCTCCCAGTCCCTCCCAGTCTCTCCCAGTTGCCTCCCAGTCCCTCCCAATCCCTTCCAGTCCCTCCCAGTCCCTCCCAGTCTCTCCCAGTTCCCTCCCAGTCCCTCCCAGTCCCTCCCAGTCCCTCCCAGTCTCTCCCAGTCTCTCCCAGTCCCTCCCACTCCCTCCCAGTTCCCTCCCAGTTCCCTCCCAGTCCCTCCCAGTCCCTCCCAGTTCCCTCCCAGTTCCCTCCCAGTCCCTCCCAGTCCCTCCCAGTTCCCTCCCAGTCCCTCCCAGTCCCTCCCAGTTCATCCCAGTCTCTCCCAATCCCTCCCAGTTCCCTCCCAGTCCCTCCCAGTCTCTCCCAGTTCCCTCCCAGTCCCTCCCAGTCCCTCCCAGTTCATCCCAGTCTCTCCCAGTCCCCCCCAGTGCCCCCCAGCTGGAGCTGCTGGAGGGGGCGGAGCTTCCCCTGCTGGGCGGGGCCGAGGTTCAGGTTCGCTGCCACGCCCACGACGCTCGCCCCGCCCCCACGCTGGAGCTGCGCCTGGGTGAGAATTTGGGGCCGTTTCGGGCAATTTTGGGCAAATTTGGGGCATTTTGGGGGATTTGGGGGGATTTTTCTGCTGCCATTTGGGGCAATTTTGGCTGATTTTGGGTGGTTTTGGGTGGTTTTGGGGTATTTGGGGCGGTTTTTTGCTGATTTTGGCGGAATTTTGGGTCATTTTGGCAGATTTTTGGATGATTTGGGGGTATTTTCGCTGAATTTTGGGTGAATTTTGCTGATTTCAGGGTAATTTTGGCTGATTTTGGGTGCATTTTTTTGATTTTGGGTGGTTTTGGGGTGATTTTGGGGGGATTTTTTACTGATTTTGGGGTATTTTTGGGTGAATTTTGGGTGAATTTGGGGGTGATTTTGGCTGATTTTGGGTGGTTTGGGGGTGACTTTTGCTGATTTTGGGGTATTTTGGCTGAATTTTGGGTGAATTTTGCTGATTTTTGGCTGATTTTGGGGTAATTTTGGCTGATTTTGGGTGAATTTTTTTGATTTTGGGTGGTTTTGGGGTGATTTTAGGGTGATTGTCTGCTGATTTTGGGGTATTTTGGCTGAATTTTGGGGTAATTTTCGCTGGTTTTGGGTGAATTTTGTGGTATTTTGGCTGATTTTGGGTGAATTTAGCTGATTTTGGGTGTTTTGGGGTGGTTTTTTGGCTGATTTTGGGTGGGTTTTGGCTGATTTTGGGTGGATTTGGGGTGATTTTGGATGATTTTGGGATGATTTTGGGGTGGTTTTTTGGCTGATTTTGGGGTATTTTTGCTGATTTTGGGGTGGATTTGGGGTGATTTTTTGCTGATTTTGGGGTATTTTCGCTGATTTTGGGTGAATTTTGCTGATTTTGGGTGAATTTTGCTGATTTTTGGCTGATTTTGGGGTGAATTTTGCTGATTTTTGGCTGATTTTGGGGTCAATTTTGCTGATTTGGGGTGAATTTTGGGGTGATTTTGGCTGATTTGGGGTTTTTGGCTCCCAGGGGAGGAGCCCCTTCCCGACGTCTCCTCCCGGGTGTTCGAGGGGTCCCACCCCAAACTGAGCTCCAGCGAGGCCACGGCCAGGTCAGCACCAGTACAAACCAGTACGGACCAGTACGGACCGGTACGGACCAGTACGGACCTGTACGGACCAGTACGGACCGGTACGGACCAGTATGGACCAGTATGGACCTGTACGGACCAGTACGGACCAGTAGGGACCAGTACGGACCAGTACGGACCGGTACGGACCAGTAGGGACCAGTACGGACCAGTATAGACCAGTATGGACCAGTACGGACCAGTACGGACCAGTAGGGACCAGTACGGACCAGTATAGACCAGTATGGACCAGTATAAACTAGTATAAAGTAGGGACCAGTATAAACCAGTACAGACCAGTATGGACCAGTATAAAAAAGTACAGACCTGTACAGACCAGTAAAAACCAGTATGGACCAGTACAGACCAGTATAAACCAGTATGGACCAGTATGGAAAAGTAGGGACCAGTATAGACCAGTACAGACCAGTAAGGACCAGTACAGACCAGTACGAACCAGTATGGACCAGTACGGACCAGTATAGGCCAGTATAAACCAGTACAGACCAGTAAAAATCAGTATAAACCAGTATGGACCTAGTATGCACCAGTATAATCCAGTATGAACCAGTACGGACC
The DNA here is from genome assembly GCF_036417665.1 of Passer domesticus. NCBI lineage: Eukaryota > Metazoa > Chordata > Aves > Passeriformes > Passeridae > Passer > Passer domesticus. Next base: position 17,239 of record NW_026990118.1, on the reverse strand, counting down.
AGTAGGGACCAGTACAAAGCAAACCAGTCCCCTCCCAGTCCCTCCCAGTTTATCCCAGTCCAAACCAGTGACTCCAGTCCCCTCCCAGGCTGACCCCCGGCCCCTCGGACCAGGGGCGGCTCCTGCTCTGCTCGGCCTCCAACGCGGCCGGAGCGGCCGCGGCCTCGCTGCGGCTGGACATCGCCGGTGAGTCAGGGAAACCTCCTAAAATTACCCAAATTAACCCAAATTAACCCAAATTAACCCAAATTAACCCCAAACTGACCCCTCGCTGCGGCTGGACATCGCCGGTGAGTCAGGGAAACACCAAAAAATGACCCAAAATAACCCAAATTAACCCAAATTAACCCAAATTAACCCAAATTAACCCCAAACTGACCCCACGCTGCGGCTGGACATCGCCGGTGAGTCAGGGAAACACCAAAATTAACCCAAAATAACCCAAATTAACCCAAATTAACCCCAAACTGACCCCTCGCTGCGGCTGGACATCGCCGGTGAGTCAGGGAAACACCAAAATTAACCCAAAATAACCCAAATTAACCCGAATTAACCCGAATTAACCCCAAACTGACCCCACACTGCGGCTGGACATCGCCGGTGAGTCAGGGAAACACCAAAAAATGACCCAAATTAACCCAAATTAACCCAAATTAACCCAAAACTGACCCCACGCTGCGGCTGGACATCGCCGGTGAGTCAGGGAAACACCAAAAAATGACCCAAAATAACCCAAATTAACCCAAATTAACCCGAATTAACCCCAAACTGACCCCACGCTGCGGTTGGACATCGCCGGTGAGTGATGGAAACACCAAAAACATCCAAAATTAACCCAAATTAACCCGAATTAACCCAAATTAACCTGAATTAACCTGAATTAACCCCACGCTGTGGCTGGACATCGCTGGTGAGTCATGGAAACCGCCAAAAAATACCCCAAAATATCCAAATTAACCCAAATTAACCCAAAACTGACCCCTCGCTGCGGCTGGACATCGCTGGTGAGTGATGGACACCCCAAAATTAACCCAAATTAACCCAAATTAACCCAAATTAACCCCAAACTGACCCCACGCTGCGGCTGGACATCGCCGGTGAGTGAGGGAAACACCAAAAAATGACCCAAAATAACCCAAATTAACCCCAAACTGACCCCTCGCTGCGGCTGGACATCGCCGGTGAGTCAGGGAAACACCAAAATTAACCCAAAATAACCCAAATTAACCCAAATTAACTCAAATTAACCCAAAATAACCCCAAACTGCAGCTGGACATCACCAGTGAGTCATGGACACCCCAAAAACATCCAAAATTAACCCAAATTAACCCAAATTAACCTGAATTAACCCCACGCTGCAGCTGGACATCGCCGGTGAGTCATGGAAACACCAAAAACATCCAAAATTAACCCAAAATAACCTGAATTAACCCAAAACTGCGGCTGGACATCGCCGGTGAGTCATGGAAACCTCCAAAAAATACCCCAAAATATCCAAATTAACCCAAATTAACCCCAAACTGACCCCTCGCTGCGGCTGGACATCGCCGGTGAGTCAGGGAAACACCAAAAAATGTCCCAAAATAACCCAAAAATATCCAAAATTAACTCAAATTAACCCCAAACTGACCCCTCGCTGCGGCTGGACATCGCCGGTGAGTCAGGGAAACACCAAAAAATGACCCAAAATGACCCAAATTAACCCAAATTAACCCAAATTAACCTGAATTAACCCCAAACTGACCCCACGCTGCGGCTGGACATCGCCGGTGAGTGATGGACACCCCAAAATCAACCCAAAATAACCCAAAATAACCCAAATTAACCCCAAACTGCGGCTGGACGTTGCAGACGAGTGAGAGAAACGCCAAAACATCCCAAAATAACCCAAAATAACTCAAAATATAAAAAAAAAAAATCCTAAAAATTAAAAAAAAATCCTAAAAATAACCCAAAATATCCCCAAAATGTCCCAAATCTCCCCCAAAATTCCCCCCAAAGCTGCCCCAGGACCGCCCAGTCACTCCCAGTACAAACCAGTAACCTCCCAGTACAAACCAGTAACCTCCCAGTCACTCCCAGTACAAACCAGTAACCTCCCAGTCCCTCCCAGTACAAACCAGTAACTTCCCAGTCACTCCCAGTACAAACCAGTAACCTCCCAGTCCCTCCCAGTACAAACCAGTAACTTCCCAGTCACTCCCAGTACAAACCAGTAACCTCCCAGTCCCTCCCAGTACAAACCAGTAACTTCCCAGTCACTCCCAGTACAAACCAGTAACCTCCCAGTCCCTCCCAGTACAAACCAGTAACTTCCCAGTCCCTCCCAGTACAAACCAGTAACCTCCCAGTCCCTCCCAGTACAAACCAGTAACTTCCCAGTCCCTCCCAGTACAAACCAGTAACCTCCCAGTCCCTCCCAGTACAAACCAGTAACTTCCCAGTCCCTCCCAGTACAAACCAGTAACCTCCCAGTCCCTCCCAGTACAAACCAGTAACCTCCCAGTCACTCCCAGTACAAACCAGTAACTTCCCAGTCCCTCCCAGTATGAACCACTTCCCACCCAGTCCATCCCAGTCCCCCCCAGTCCCCCCCAGTCCCTCCCAGTACAAACCAGTAACCTCCCAGTCACTCCCAGTTTATCCCAGCTCCATCCCAGTCCCTCCCAGTCCCTCCCAGTACAAACCAGTCCCTCCCCATCCCATCCCAGTTTATCCCACTCCATCCCAGTCCCCTCCCAGTTCATCTCAGTCCCGCCCCAGTGCCTCCCAGTACAAACCAGTAACATCCCAATCCCCTCCCTGTTCCCTCCCAGTATAAACCAGTGACCCCTCAGTCCCTCCCAGTCCCTCCCAGTCCCTCCCAGTCCCCTCCCAATCCCCTCCCAGTCCCTCCCAGTATAAACCAGTATAAACCAGTGACCCCTCAGTCCATCCCAGTCCCCTCCCAGTTCCCTCCCAGTTTATCCCAGTCCATCCCAGTCCTTCCCAGTTTATCCCAATCCCTCCCAGTATATCCCAGTGCCCCCCAGTGACCCCGAGTCCCCTCCCAGTCCCTCCCAGTGCTCCCAGTATCGAGGGGCTGCCGGCACTGGTGCGGGCGGGGGAGGAGCTGGAGCTGCTCTGCCTCAGCCGGGGGGGGCGGCCCCCGCCCAGTCTGCACTGGGACAAGGTACTGGGCAAACTGGGAGCACTGGGACAGGGGACTGGGCAAACTGGGAGCACTGGGAGCACTGGGACAGGGTACTGGGCAAACTGGGAGCACTGGGAGCACTGGGAGCACTGGGAGCACTGGGACAGGGCGCTGGGCAAACTGGGAGCACTGGGACAGGGTACTGGGAGCACTGGGACAAGGTACTGGGCAAACTGGGAGTACTGGGAGCACTGGGACAGGGCACTGGGCAAACTGGGAGCACTGGGACAGGGCACTGGGAGCACTGGGACAAGGTACTGGGCAAACTGGGAGTACTGGGAGCACTGGGACAGGGCACTGGGCAAACTGGGAGCACTGGGACAGGGCACTGGGAGCACTGGGACAAGGTACTGGGCAAACTGGGAGTACTGGGAGCACTGGGACAGGGCACTGGGCAAACTGGGAGCACTGGGACAGGGCACTGGGAGCACTGGGAGCACTGGGAGCACTGGGACAGGGTACTGGGAACACTGGGCAAACTGGGACAGACTGGGAGTTACTGGGATCAAACTGGGCGGCACTGGGAGTTACTGGAAGTCACTGGGATCAAACTGGGAGGCACTGGGGCCATACTGGGAAACACTGGGAGGCTACTGGGATCATACTGGGAGTTACTGGGATCATACTGGGAGTTACTGGGAGGGAGTGAAATCAAACTGGGAAACACTGGGAGGTTACTGGGATCATACTGGGAGTTACTGGGAGGCACTGGGATCAAACTGGGGTCACACTGGGAAGCACTGGGAGTCACTGGGATCAAACTGGGAGTTACTGGGAGGCACTGGGACCATACTGGGAGTTACTGGGATCAAACTGGGGGCCCATTGTGGGCGTGGCCTCGCTTTAACCCCGCCCTCCCTCTGGCCCCGCCCCTTTTCTCCCGGCCCCGCCCCCAGGACGGGCGCCCCCTGCCGGGGGCGTGGTCAGAGGACGAAGGGGGCGTGGCCAGGACGCGGCTCGTCTTTCGCCCCGCCCCCGAGGACGATGGCGCCACCTTGCGGTGCCGCGCCGTGACGTCACTGCCCGGGGGCGGGGCCAGCACCATCGTCAAACTGCGAGTGACGTGTGAGGAACTGGGAAGGACTGGGACAAACTGGGAGGGACTGGGAGGGAACTGGGAGGGACTGGGAGGGACTGGGAGGGAACTGGGAGGGACTGGGGGGGACTGGGAGGGACTGGGGGGGACTGGGAGGGAACTGGGAGGGACTGGGACAAACTGGGAGGGACTGGGAGGGAACTGGGAGGGACTGGGGGGGACTGGGAGGGACTGGGGGGGACTGGGAGGGAACTGGGAGGGACTGGGACAAACTGGGAGGGAACTGGGAGGGGCTGGGAGGGGCTGGGAGGTTACTGGTTTATACTGGTCTGTACTGGCTCACACCAGTCCATACCGGTCCATACTGGTCCGTACTGGTCCATACCGGTCCATACTGGTTTATACTGGTCCGTACCGGTTTATACTGGTCCATACTGGTCCATACTGGTCCATACTGGTCCGTACCGGTCCGTACCTGTCTGTACCAGTCCATACTGGTTTATACTGGTCCGTACCGGTTTATACTGGTCCATACTGGTCCATACTGGTCCATACTGGTCCGTACCGGTCCGTACCGGTCTGTACCAGTCCATACTGGTTTATACCGGTCCGTACCGGTTTATACTGGTCCATACTGGTCCGTACCGGTCTGTACCGGTCCATACTGGTCCATACTGGTCCATACTGGTCCATACCGGTCCGTACCAGTCCATACTGGTTTATACCGGTCCGTACCAGTCTGTACCAGTCCATACTGGTCCATACTGGTTTATACTGGTCTGTACTGGCTTACACCAGTCCATACTGGTCCATACTAGTTTGTACCGGTCCGTACCAGTCCATACTGGTCCATACTGGTCCATACTGGTCTGTACTGGCTTACACCAGTCCATACTGGTCCATACTGGTCTGTACTGGCTTACACCAGTCCATACTGGTCCATACTGGTTTATACTGGTTTGTACCGGTCCATACTGGTCCATACTGGTTTATACTGGTCTGTACCGGTCCATACTGGTCCATACTGGTCTGTACTGGCTTACACCAGTCCATACTGGTCCATACTGGTCCATACTGGTCTGTACTGGCTTACACCAGTCCATACTGGTCCATACTGGTCCATACTGGTCTGTACTGGCTTACACCAGTCCATACTGGTCCATACTGGTTTGTACTGGTCCGTACCGGTCTGTACCGGTCCATACTGGTTTATACTGGTCTGTACTGGCAGACGGCCCGGCGGAGCTGGCCGTGCTGGGCTCGGGGGCGGTGCCCGAGGGGGGGGAGGCGCTGCTGAGCTGCACCAGTGCTCCCAGTAACCCCCCAGTACGGCTGCGCTGGTGGCTGGGGGGCGCCCCGCTGAGCGCCAGCAGCGAGGGACGGACACCCGTGAGTGAACTGGGATGGACTGGGATATACTGGGATATACTGGGGGGGCCCCGCTGAGCGCCAGCAGCGAGGGACGGACACCCGTGAGTGAACTGGGATGTACTGGGATGTACTGGGAGGGACTGGGGGGGCCCCGCTGAGCGCCAGCAGCGAGGGACGGACACCCATGAGTGAACTGGGATATACTGGGATGTACTGGGATATACTGGGATGGACTGGGGGCGCCCCGCTGAGCGCCAGCAGCGAGGGACGGGCACACGTGAGTGAACTGGGATGTACTGGGATGTACTGGGATATACTGGGATGGACTGGGATGGACTGGGGGGCCCCGCTGAGCGCCAGCAGCGAGGGACGGACACCCATGAGTGAACTGGGCCAACTGGGATGTACTGGGAGGGACTGGGGGGGCCCCGCTGAGCGCCAGCAGCGAGGGACGGACACCCGTGAGTGAACTGGGCAAACTGGGATGTACTGGGATATACTGGGAGGGACTGGGGGGCGCCCCGCTGAGCGCCAGCAGCGAGGGACGGACACCGGTGAGTGAACTGGGATGTACTGGGATGTACTGGGATGGACTGGGATGGACTGGGGGGCCCCGCTGAGCGCCAGCAGCGAGGGACGGACACCGGTGAGTGAACTGGGATATACTGGGATATACTGGGAGGGACTGGGGGCGCCCCGCTGAGCACCAGCAGCGAGGGACGGACACACGTGAGTGAACTGGGATGTACTGGGATATACTGGGATGGACTGGGGGGCCCCGCTGAGCGCCAGCAGCGAGGGACGGACACCGGTGAGTGAACTGGGATATACTGGGATATACTGGGATAGACTGGGATGGACTGGGGGGCCCCGCTGAGCGCCAGCAGCGAGGGACGGACACCGGTGAGTGAACTGGGATGTACTGGGATGGACTGGGATGGACTGGGGGGCGCCCCGCTGCGCGCCAGCAGCGAGGGACGGACACACGTGAGTGAACTGGGATATACTGGGATATACTGGGATGGACTGGGATGGACTGGGGGCGCCCCGCTGAGCGCCAGCAGCGAGGGACAGACACACGTGAGTGAACTGGGATATACTGGGATATACTGGGATAGACTGGGATGGACTGGGGGGCACCCCGCTGAGCGCCAGCAGCGAGGGACAGACACACGTGAGTGAACTGGGCAAACTGGGATATACTGGGAGGGACTGGGATGGACTGGGGGGCACCCCGCTGAGCGCCAGCAGCGAGGGACGGACACCCGTGAGTGAACTGGGATGTACTGGGATGTACTGGGACAGACCCCGGTGAGTGAACTGGGCAAACTGGGATGTACTGGGAGGGACTGGGAGGGACTGGGGGGGCCCCGCTGAGCGCCAGCAGCGAGGGACAGACACACGTGAGTGAACTGGGCAAACTGGGATGTACTGGGATGGACTGGGATGTACTGGGATATACTGGGATGGACTGGGGGCGCCCCGCTGAGCGCCAGCAGCGAGGGACAGACACCAGTGAGTGAACTGGGATGTACTGGGATGTACTGGGAGGCACTGGGGGCGCCCCGCTGAGCGCCAGCAGCGAGGGACAGACACACGTGAGTGAACTGGGCAAACTGGGATGTACTGGGAGGGACTGGGATGGACTGGGGGCGCCCCGCTGAGCGCCAGCAGCGAGGGACCCACCCCGGTGAGTGAACTGGGCAAACTGGGATGCACTGGGATGGACTGGGATGGACTGGGATGGACTGGGATGGACTGGGGGCGCCCTGCTGAGCGCCAGCAGCGAGGGACAGACACACGTGAGTGAACTGGGATGGACTGGGATATACTGGGATGGACTGGGATGGACTGGGGGGTCCCGCTGAGCGCCAGCAGCGAGGGACGGACACACGTGAGTGAACTGGGATATACTGGGATATACTGGGAGGGACTGGGGGGCGCCCCGCTGAGCCCCAGCAGCAAGGGATAGACACCGGTGAGTGAACTGGGCAAACTGGGATATACTGGGAGGGACTGTGTGGGACTGGGAGGGGACTGGGAGGGACTGGGTTATACTGGGAGGGACTGGGATGAACTGGGAGGGAACTGGGATGAACTGGGAGGGAACTGGGAGGGAACTGGGAGGGACTGGGAGGGAACTGGGATGAACTGGGAGGGAACTGGGAGGGAACTGGGAGGGACTGGGAGGGAACTAGGAGGGGACTGGGACAAACTGGGACAAACTGGGAAACACTGGGATGGACTGGGAGGGACTGTGTGGGACTGGGAGGGGACTGGGAGGGACTGGGTTATACTGGGAGGGACTGGGATGAACTGGGAGGGATAGGGAGGGAACTGGGAGGGGATTGGGACAAACTGGGAAACACTGGGAGGGACTGAGACGGCAACTATGTTATACTGGAATATACTGGGGGGGACTGGGGGGGACTGGGAGGGACTGGGAGGTGAACTGGGCGGGACTGGGAGGGGATTGGCCCACACTGGGCTATACTGGGCTATACTGGGCTATACTGGGAGTGCCCCCTGTGCCCGCAGGGGGGCGGAGCCTTCTCGAACGTGACGCTGCGGGGGCGGGGCCAGGACCACGGCTCCGCCCTGGTGTGCGAGGCCGAGACGGCGGGGGTGGGGACACGGAGCGTGAGCGTGACCCTGAGCGTGAGCCGTGAGCGTACTGGTTATACTGGTTATACTGGTTATACTGGGAGTGGGGCTGGGGGCACGGAGCGTGACCCTGAGCGTGAGCCGTGAGCGCACTGGGCATACTGGTTATACTGGTTATACTGGGAGTGGGGCTGGGGGCACGGAGCGTGACCCTGAGCGTGAGCCGTGAGCGTACTGGTTATACTGGTTATACTGGTTATACTGGGAGTGGGGCTGGGGGCACGGAGCGTGACCCTGAGCGTGAGCCGTGAGCGCACTGGGCATACTGGTTATACTGGTTATACTGGGAGTGGGGCTGGGGGCACGGAGCGTGACCCTGAGCGTGAGCCGTGAGCCTTACTGGTTATACTGGTTATACTGGGAGAGACTGGGAGTGGGGCTGGGGGCACGGAGCGTGACCCTGAGCGTGAGCCGTGAGCGTACTGGGCATACTGGTTATACTGGTTATACTGGGAATGGGGCTGGGGGCACGGAGCGTGACCCTGAGCGTGAGCCGTGAGCGTACTGGTTATACTGGTTATACTGGTTATACTGGGAGTGGGGCTGGGGGCACGGAGCGTGACCCTGAGCGTGAGCCGTGAGCGTACTGGGCATACTGGGATATACTGGGAGAGACTGGGAGTGGGGCTGGGAGGGGTTTGGGAGGGACTGGAACAAACTGGGAGGGGACTGGGACGGAACTGGGACAAACTGGGAAGGACTGGGAAGGGACTGGGGGATACTGGTTTATACTGGGAGGAGACTGGGAATGACTGGGAGGGGACTGGGGGATACTGGTTTATACTGGGAAGAGACTGGGAATGACTGGGAGGGGACTGGGGGATACTGGTTTATACTGGGAGGGACTGGGATGAACTGGGAAGGGACTGGGGGATACTGGTTTATACTGGGAGGAGACTGGGAATGACTGGGAAGGGACTGGGGGATACTGGTTTATACTGGGAGGAGACTGGGAATGACTGGGAATGACTGGGAAGGGACTGGGGGATACTGGTTTATACTGGGAGCGACTGGGAAGGACTGGAAGGGGATGGGGGGGATACTGGTTTATACTGGGAGGAGACTGGGAAGGCCTGGGAAGGGACTGGGGGATACTGGTTTGTACTGGGAGGGACTGGGAAGGACTGGGAGGGGACTGGGGGATACTGGTTTATACTGGGAGGGACTGGGGAGGTGTCCCTCTAAGGGGGGCGTGTCCCTCTAAGGGGGCGTGTCCCTCTAAGGGGGCGTGTCCCTCTAAGGGGGCGTGTCCCTCCAAGGGGGCGTGTCCCTCTAAGGGGGCGCGTCCCGCTAAAGGGGGCGTGTCCCGCTCTGGCCCCGCCCCCAGACCCGCCCCAGGCGCTCTGGGTCGAGGCCCCGCCCCCCAACGCCACCTTCCGGGTGGGGGAGGGGCTGCGGCTGCTGTGCCACGCGCGGGGGGGGCACCCCGCCCCCCGCCTGGCCTGGAGCAAGGTGAGCGCCCGAAATACCCCGAAATTACCCCGAAAATGCCCCAAAACCAGCCCGGAGGCGTCCTCAGAATAGTCCCGACGTGTCCCAGGAATGTCCCCAGAACTTCACAAAATATCCCCAAAAATTCACAAAATATCCCAAAAATATCCCAAAAAATTCACAAAATATCCAAAAAATATCTTAAAAAATTCACAAAATATTCACAAAATATCCCAAAAAAATCACAAAATATCCCAAAAATATCCCCAAAAAATTCACAAAATATCCCAAAAATATCCCAAAAAATTCACAAAATATCCCAAAAAGATTCCAAAAAATTCACAAAATATCCCAAAAGTATCCCAAAAAAATCGCAATATAATTCCTCAAAATATTCCTCTAATTTCCCAGGAATGTCCCGAAAAATTCACAAAATATCCCCAAAAATATCCCCAAAAATTCACAAAATATCCCAAAAATGTGCCCCAAAAAGCCTCCAAAATTCCCCGAAAAAATCCCGAAATTCCCCCCCAAAAATCCCCAAATCCCCTCCCAGTTTGTCCCAGTCCCCCCCAGTTCCCTCCCAGTCCCTCCCGGTCCCCCCCAGTTCCTCCCAGTCCCTCCCAGTTTGTCCCAGTCCCTCCCAGTCCCTCCCAGTCCCTCCCAGTTTGTCCCAGTCCCTCCCAGTTCCTCCCAGTCCCTCCCAGTTTGTCCCAGTCCCTCCCAGTCCCTCCCAGTTCCCTCCCAGTCCCCCCCAGTTCCATCCCGGTCCCCCCCAGTCCCTCCCAGTTTGTCCCAGTCCCTCCCAGCTCAAGCCCCGCCCCCTCCCGCAGGACGGACGCCCCCTGGCGGACGCCCCGCCGCAGAGCCGCTCGGGTCACGTGACCTCGCGGGCCCTGCACGTGACGGCCACGCCCAGCGACAACGGCGCCCCCTACCGGTGCGAGGCCGCGCCCGTCCGCCAGGGGGCGCCACCCACGCGCAGCGCCCCCGTGCGGCTGAGAGTGCTGTGTGAGGAACTGGGAGCACTGGTTTATACTGGGAGGGACTGGGAGGGGCTGTGTGAGGAACTGGGAGCACTGGTTTATACTGGGAGGGACTGGGAGGGACTGGGAGCACTGGTTTATACTGGGAGGGGCTGTGTGAGGAACTGGGAGCACTGGTTTATACTGGGATGGACTGGGAGGGACTGGGATCAAACTGGGATTCACTGGGAGGGCACTGGGAGTTACTGGAAGGTTACTGGTTCGTACTGGGAGGCACTGGGAGAGGAGAGGGTTGCACTGGTTTGTACTGGGAGGGGACTGGGTTATACTGGGATGAACTGGTGCCCTTGGGGGTGTGGCCACAGATGGGCGTGGCCTCCCTGTGCCCCTCCCAGTATAACCCAGTATAAACCAGTAACCCCAAATCCCCTCCCAGTCCGTCCCAGTAACTCCCAGTCTGTCCCAGTTCCATCCCAGTCCCTCCCAGTCCCTCCCAGTTCATCCCAGTCCCTCCCAGTCCCTCCCAGTCCCTCCCAGTAAGCCCCAGTCCCTCCCAGTCCCTCCCAGTTCATCCCAGTCCCCCCCAGTCCCTCCCAGTCCCTCCCAGTCTCTCCCAGTTCCCTCCCAGTAACCCCCAGTCCCTCCCAGTTCATCCCAGTCCCTCCCAGTCCCTCCCAGTCCCTCCCAGTCCCTCCCAGTTCCCTCCCAGTCCCTCCCAGTTCATCCCAGTCCCTCCCAGTCCCTCCCAGTCCCTCCCAGTCCCTCCCAGTTCCCTCCCAGTCCCCCCCAGTCCCTCCCAGTCCCTCCCAGTTCATCCCAGTCCCCCCCAGTCCCTCCCAGTTCATCCCTGTCCCTCCCAGTCCCTCCCAGTCCCTCCCAGTCCCTCCCAGTCCCTCCCAGTTCATCCCAGTCCCTCCCAGTTCATCCCAGTCCCTCCCAGTTCCAGCCCAGTCCGTCTCCATCTCGGTGTCCCCGCGGGAGCCCCGCCCAGGCCACGCCCTCACGGTCACGTGTCGCGCTGGCCCCGCCCACCCGGCCCCGGAGCTCTCCTGGATCCGCCCAGGCCACGCCCCGTGAGTGACCAGTACAGACCAGTATGGACCAGTACGGACCAGTACGGACCAGTACGGACCAGTACGGACCAGTACGGACCAGTATAAACCAGTACGGACCAGTACGGACCAGTACGGACCAGTACGGACCAGTACGGACCAGTACGGACCAGTAGGGACCAGTATGGACCAGTACGGACCAGTACGGACCAGTATAAACCAGTACGGACCAGTACGGACCAGTACGGACCAGTACGGACCAGTACGGACCAGTACAGACCAGTACGGACGAGTACGGACCAGTACGGACCAGTACGGACCAGTACGGACCAGTATGGACCAGTATGGACCAGTACGGACCAGTACGGACCAGTACGGACCAGTACGGACCAGTACAGACCAGTACGGACCAGTATAAACCAGTATGGACCAGTACGGACCAGTACGGACCAGTACAGACCAGTACGGACCAGTATGGACCAGTATGGACCAGTACGGACCAGTATAAACCAGTATGGACCAGTACGGACCAGTACGGACCAGTACAGACCAGTACGGACCAGTATGGACCAGTACGGACCAGTACGGACCAGTACGGACCAGTACGGACCAGTACGGACCAGTACGGACCAGTTCCTCCCAGTATAAACCAGTAACCCCAAGCCCCCTTTAAACCACCCCCAATCTCCTCCCAGTATAACCCAGTCCCTCCCAGTCCCTCCCAGTTCCCCCCAATCCCCTCCCAGTCACTCCCAGTCCCTCCCAGTTCCCTCCCAGTACCTCCCAGTACCTCCCAGTCCATCCCAGTCCCTCCCAGTCCGTCCCAGTCCCTCCCACTCCCTCCCACTCCCCCCCCACTCCCCCCCCAGCCCCCCCAGTGTCTCCCAGTCCAAACCAGTAACCCCAGTTCCCCGCAGGGAGCCGGGGCTGCCCCTCCCCCCCAGCCCCGCCCCCCACGGCGGGGTCACGGTGGGGTCGCGGCTGCTCCTGCAGGGGGCGCTGTCGCTGCAGGACCAGCCAATCACGTGCCGAGCCTGGAGCGGGGGGCTGGGCGTGGCCGTAAGCTCCGCCCACGTGCTGCGCCTGCGCCGTGAGCACCGGGTTATACTGGGAGGGACTGGGGGGGACTGGGAGGGACTGGGAGGGACTGGGAGGGGACTGGGAGTGAACTGGGAGGGACTGGGAGGGACTGGGAGGGAACTGGGAGGGAACTGGGAGGGACTGGGAGGGACTGGGATGGACTGGGAGGGACTGGGAGGGACTGGGGGGGGCTAGAAAGGGTTACTGGTTTATACTGGGTTATACTGGGAGGGACTGGGGAGGACTGGGAGGGTTTTAAAGCGTTACTGGTTTATACTGGAAGGGACTGGGGGGGTTATAAAAAGTTACTGGTTTATACTGGTTTGTACTGGTTTGTACTGGGGGGGACTGGGAGGGTTTTAAAGGGTTACTGGTTTATACTGGGACATACTGGGAGGGACTGGGAGGGAAGTGGGCGGGTCATAAAGACTTACTGGTTTTTACTGGGAAGGACTGGGATGTACTGGGTGGTTTATAAAGGGTTACTGGTTTATACTGGGACATACTGGGAGGGACTGGGAGGGTTATAAGTGGTTACTGGTTTATACTGGGAGGGACTGGGGGTTATAAAGGGTTTCTGGTTTATACTGGTTTGTACTGGGAGGGACTGGGGGGGTTATAAGAGTTACTGGTTTATACTGGGAGGGACTGGGAGCGACTGGGAGGGGTTACAAACTGCATTTGGGGTTACTGGTTTATACTGGTTTATACTGGGAACGGGTTTGGAAGGCACTGGGGGTTGCTGGGATGGAGCTGGGCGGCCCATACTGGTTTATACTGGTTTATACTGGTCCGTACTGGTTTGTACTGGTCCGTACTGGTGCAGACGCGCTGCTGATGACAGTGATGGGGTCCCTGGGGCCTAACTGGTTTATACTGGGACATACTGGGAACAGGTTTGGAAGGCACTGGGGGTTACTGGGGTGGAGCTGGGCGGCCCATACTGGTCCGTACTGGTTTATACTGGTTTATATTGGTCCATACTGGTGCGTACTGGTGCAGACGCGCCGCTGGTGACAGTCACAGCCTAACTGGGATGTACTGGTTTGTACTGGTTTATACTGGGAACGGGTTTGGAAGGCACTGGGGGTTACTGGGATGGAGCTGGGCGGCCCATACTGGTCCATACTGGTCTGTACTGGTCCGTACTGGTGTGTACTGGTGTGTACTGGTGCAGACGCGCCGGTGGTGAGCGCGGGCCCGTCGCCCGTGCTGGTTCCGGAAGGTTCCGAGGCCGTGCTGGGGCTGTCGGTGCGCGCCCATCCCCCCCCCGAGCGCTGCGCCTGGAGCCTGCGGGGGAGGGGCATCAGCCCGGTACTGGGGGGACTGGGATAAACTGGGATGGACTGGGAATGGGACTGGGAGGGAACTGGGACAGACTGGGAGGGACTGGGACAGACTGGGAGGGACTGGGAGGGACTGGGATGGACTGGGAGGGACTGGGAGGGACTGGGATGGACTGGGAGGGACTGGGATGGACTGGGAGGGACTGGGAGGGACTGGGAGGGACTGGGAGGGACTGGGATGGACTGGGAGGGACTGGGAGGGACTGGGATGGACTGGGAGGGACTGGGATGGACTGGGAGGGACTGGGATGGACTGGGAGGGACTGGGAGGGACTGGGAATGGGACTGGGAGGGACTGGGAATGGGACTGGGAGGGACTGGGAGGGACTGGGAATGGGACTGGGAGGGACTGGGATGGACTGGGAATGGGACTGGGAGGGACTGGGAGGGACTGGGAATGGGACTGGGAGGGACTGGGAGGGACTGGGAATGGGACTGGGAGGGACTGGGAATGGGACTGGGAGGGACTGGGAGGGACTGGGAATGGGACTGGGAGGGACTGGGAGGGACTGGGAATGGGACTGGGAGGGACTGGGAGGGACTGGGAATGGGACTGGGAGGGACTGGGAATGGGACTGGGAGGGACTGGGAGGGACTGGGAATGGGACTGGGAGGGACTGGGATGGACTGGGAGGGACTGGGAGGGACTGGGAGGGAACTGGGAGGGACTGGGATGGACTGGGAGGGACTGGGAGGGACTGGGAATGGGACTGGGAGGGACTGGGAGGGAACTGGGAGGGACTGGGATGGACTGGGAGGGACTGGGAGGGACTGGGACAGACTGAGAGGGGATTGGGAGGGGTAAAATGGAGATATGGGGTTACTGGTTTATACTGGTTTGGGGTTTGGGCTTACTGGGAGGGCCCTGGGGGTGTTACTGGGAGCACTGGGATGGTTCCAGGGCATTACTGGGAGCACTGGGATGTTACTGGGAGGGGCCCTGGGGTGTTACTGGGAGCACTGGATGGTTCCAGGGCATTACTGGGAGCACTGGGATGTTACTGGGAGGGCCCTGGGGTGTTACTGGGAGCACTGGGATGGTTCCAGGGCATTACTGGGAGCACTGGGATGTTACTGGGAGGGCCCTGGGGTGTTACTGGGAGCACTGGGAGGTTACTGGGAGCACTGGGAAGGTTCCCCGGCTGTTACTGGGAGCACTGGGAGGGCACTGGGAGCACTGGGAGCTCCCCGTGCTTTCCGGTGTGGGCGTGGCCTCTCCCTGACCCCGCCCCTTTGGCCCCGCCCCCAGAGGGGTCCCCGCGGTTCCGGCAGTCGCCAGGGGGCGCTCTCGTCATCGCCAACGTCACCCGCGCCGACAGCGCCCCCTACCGGGTGTGGTGCCACAACGCCGAGGGCGGGGCCGGCGCTGACGTCACGCTGCTGGTCCAGGGTCCGGGACCCCCCGAAACGCCCCCAAATTCACCCGGAGTGAACCCAAAATCAGCCCAGAATTCACCCCGAAACCAGCCCCAAATTCACCCCAAAATTACCCCAAAACCAGCCCCAAATTCACCCGGAGTGAACCCAAAATCAGCCCAGAATTCACCCCAAAACAAGCCCCAAATTCACCCGGAGTGAACCCAAAATCTCCCCAAAATTCACCCGGAATGAACCCAAAATCAGCCCAGAACCGCCCCCGAAAGCAGCCCCAAAATTACCCCCGAAACCAGCCCCAAATTCACCCCAAAATCTCCGCAAAACCAGCCCCAAATTCACCCGGAGTGAACCCAAAATCAGCCCAGAACCGCCCCCAAAACCAGCCCCAAATTCACCCGGAATGAACCCAAAATCACCACAGAATTACCCCAAAATTCACCCGTAATGAAGCCAAAATTCACCCCAAAATTATCCCTGAAACCAACCCAAATTCACCCAGAATGAACCCAAAATCTCCCCAAAATTCACCTGGAATGAACCCAAAATCACCCCCGAAACCAGCCCCAAATTCACCTGGAATGAACCCAAAATTGCCCCAAAATTACCTCAAAATTCACCCGGAATGAACCCAAAATCACCTCGAAACCAGCCCCAAATTCACCCCAAAATTATCCCCAAAACTTCCCCAAAATTCACCTGGAATGAACCCAAAATCACCCCAGAACCACCCCCGAAACCAGCCCCAAAATTATCTCAAAATTCACCCGGAATGACCCCAAAAATTATCCCTGAAACCAGCCCCAAATTCACCCGGAATGAACCCAAAATTCACCCGGAATGAACCAAAAATCTCCTTGAAACCAGCCCCAAAATTATCTCAAAATTCACCCGGAATGAACCCAAAATCACCCCAAAATTCACCCGGAATGACCCCAAAAATTATCCCTGAAACCAGCCCCAAAATTCAGCTGGAATTAACCCAAAATTACCCAAAAATTACCCCTGGAACCAGCCCAAAATTCACCCAAAATGAACACAAAATTCATCGCAAATTAACCCAAAATTACCCAGAAATGATCCAAAATCCTGCCCTGAAATTCCCCTCAATTCCACCCAGGACCCCAGATCCCTCCCAAATCCTCCCAAAATCCCACCAGGACCCCCCCCAAAATCCCCCTGACCCCCAGATCTCCCCCAAATCCCCTCAGGACTCCCCAAATCCCCCCAAAATCCCACCAGGACCTCCCAAATCCCCCCAAATCCGCCTCAAATCACCCCCAGGACCCCCCCAAATCCCCACAAACACCCCAAATCTCCCCCAAATGCCCCCCGACCCCCCCCGATGTCCCCAAAATCCCACCAGGACCCCCCAGATCACCCCAAGACCCCCTCAAATCCTCCCAAAATCCCCTCAGGACCCCCAAAATTGTCCCCAAATCCCCTCCAGGACCCCCCAGATCCCCCCAAAATTCCCTCAGGACCCCCCAAATCCCCCCAAATCCCCTCAAATCCCCCCAAATCCCCCCAAACCCCCCCTGACCCCCCCCTTTGCCCCCCCAGTGCCCCCCCGCATCGTCCGCGCCCCCGACCCGGTGGTGGTGGACGAGGGGGGGGAGGGGCAGCTGCTGTGCGAGGCCCAGGGCAGCCCCCTCCCCCCGGGCAGCGTGCGCTGGGCTCGGCTGGTGAGGGGGGATGGGGGTCC
>NW_026990117.1:0-31386 GCF_036417665.1 Passer domesticus | reverse complement strand
AAAACCCCCCAAAACCCCAAAACCCCCCAAAAAATCCCAAACCTGCGCGGCCGCCGCCTCGAGCACCCCGAAATCCGCGGGGCCCCTCCCCCACCCCAGGAAACCGCGGCCGGAAACGCGGGGGGGGGGGGGAGGGGCGGGTGGGGGAGGGGCAGAGAGACGCCGAGAGCGAAATTCGGGGGTCCCGCCTTTATTGGGGGAGGGGAGCCCCGGATCTGGGGTCGGGGGAACCCAAAATGGGGCTGGGGTCCCAAAATTTGGGGCTGGAACCCCAAAAATTTGGGGCTGGGGTCCCGAAAATTTGGGGTTGGGGTCCCAAAGTTTGGGTTTGAACCCCAAAAATTTGGGGCTGGGGTCTCAAAAATGGGAGAGGTGACCCCAAAATTTGGGTTCGGAACCCCAAAAATTTGGGGTTGAGGTCCTGAAAATGGGGCTGGGGTCCCAAAATCTGGGGTGGGGGTCCCCGAATTTGGGTTTGAACCCCAAAAATTTGGGGTTTGGGGTCCTGAAAATGGGGCTGGGGTCCCAAAAACTGGGGGTGAGACCCCAAAATTCGGTTCGGAACCCCCAAAAATTTGGGGCTGGGGTCGCAAAATTTGGGGTTGGGACCCCAAATGTGGATCCGGAATCCCCCAAATTTGGGGCTGGGGTCCCGAAAATGGGGCCAGGACCCCAAAATCTGGGGCAGGGGTCCCCAGAATTGGGGATTGGGGTCCCAAAATGTGGATTTGGGACCCCAAATGTGAGGCAGGGACCCCAAAATTGAGGCTGGGGTCTCCAAAATGGGGTTGGGACCCCAAAATTTGGGTTTAGGACCCCAAAATCTGAGGTTGGGACCCCAAAATTTGGGTTTAGGACCCCAAAATCTGGGGCTGGGACCCCAATTTTGGGGCTGGGGTACTAAAAATGGGTCAGGGACCCCCAAAATCTGCGCCCAAGACCCCAAAATTGGGGGTTGGGACCCCAAAATCTGAGTCCAGGACCCCCAAATTTGGGGCTGGGACCCCAAAATTTGGGTTTGGGGTCCCAAAATCGGGGGGTGAGACCCCAAGTGTGGGGCTGGGGTCCCGAAAATGGGGCCAGGACCCCAAAATTTGGGGTTGGGGTCCCAAAATTTGGGAGTTCCACTCCAAAATCTGAGCCCAGGACCCCAAAATTTGGGGTTTTGACCCCAAAATCTGAGTCTGGAACCCCAAAATTTGGGGTTTTGAGCCCAAAATCTGAATCCAGAACCCAAAATTTGGGGTTTTGACCCCAAAATCTGAGCCCAGGACCCCGAAATTTGGGGTTTTGAGCCCAAAATCTGAATCTAGAACCCCAAATTTTGGGGTTGGGGTCCCAAATTCGGGGCCGGGACCCCAAAAATTGGGGCGGGCGACCCCTGGTGTGGTCAGTGTCCACTCTGTGTCCACTCTGTGTCCACTCTGCAGTGTCCACTCTCTCAGGTGAGTGACCACAGCTGCGGTCAGTGGTCACTCGGTCACTCTCCGGCCAGCTCGTGTGGTCAGTGTCCACTCCGTGTCCACTCCCCATGAGTGACCACAGCTCTGGTCATTTCCGGGTGGTCAGTGGTCACTCAGTGACTCTCAGTGGTCACTTGGTCACTCTCAGTGGTCAGTGGTCACTCTCAGGCCAGCCCACGGTCAGTGTCCACTCTGTGTCCACTCTCTCTCCATGAGTGACCACAGCTGTGGTCATTTTCAGCTGGTCAGTGGTCACTTGGTCACTCCTGGGTCACTCCCAGGTGGTGGTCAGTGGTCACTCAAGACCGCTCGTGGTCACTCCCAGGTGGTCAGTGGGTCAGTGGTCACTCAGGGTCACTCAGGCCAGCCTGTGGTCACTCAGTGGCCACTCCTAGATGGTCACTGGTCACTCAGGGTCACTCCCAGGTGGTCAGTGGGTCAGTGGTCACTCAGGCCAGCCCGTGGTCACTCCCAGGTGGTCAGTGGGTCAGTGGTCACTCGCAGTCACTCGTGGTCACTCGTGGTCACTCAGGCCAGCCCGTGGTCACTCGTGGCCACTCCTAGATGGTCACTGGTCACTCGTGGTCACTCCCAGGTGGTCAGTGGGTCAGTGGTCACTCGTGGTCACTCGTGGTCACTCGCGGTCACTCAGGTCCCTCAGGCCAGCCCGTGGTCACTCGTGGCCACTCCTAGATGGTCACTGGTCACTCGTGGTCACTCCCAGGCGGTCAGTGGTCACTCGTGGTCACTCGCGGTCACTCAGGTCCCTCAGGCCAGCACGTGGGCCACGGGCACGCGCCGTGTCCGGCCCCCGGCCGCGGGCGGCACCACGATGGCCGCGGGGTCGCCGTCGCCATCTTCGTCATCGTCGTCGTCGTCACCGTCCGGGGGCAGCCCTGGGGAGCGGTTCCGGAACGTTCCACGGGGCTCTGGAACCTCCCGAGGGGCTCTGGAACCTCCCAAGGGGGTTCTGGAAGGTTCTAAGGAAGTTCTAGAAGATTCTGTGGGGGTGTCTAGAAGTCTCTATGGGCGTTCTGGAAGGTGCCATGGGGTTCTAATGAAGTTCTAGAAGGTTCTGTGGGGGTTCTGGAAGGTTCTGTGGGGTTCTATGGAAGTTTCTAGAAGGGCAGCTCCTTCCCTCTCCCCCCAGTCCTCCCGCCCACCAGGGGGCGCCCTCCCCTCCCCATTCCCTCCATTTTCCCCTCAGTCCTCCCACCCACCGGGGGGCGCCTGTTTCCCCCCCATTCCCTCCATTTTCCCTCAGTCCTCCCGCCCACCAGGGGGCGCCCTCTTCCCTCCATTTTCCCTCAGTCCCCCCACCCACCAGGGGGCGCCCTCCCCTCCCCATTCCCTCCATTTCCCCTCAGTCCTCCCGCCCCCCAGGGGGCGCCCTCTTTTTCCCCATTCCCTCCATTTTCCCTCAGGGCTCCCGCCCGCCCGGCGCCGCTCCCTCACCGCGGGCCTCCCGCCGGGCCCGCCGCCGGTCCCGGGGCAGGGTGTTGCCGGCGGCCAGGAAGGCGGCTCCGCCCAGGGCGGCGGCGAACGGCAGCAGCAGCAGCGCCCGCAGCAGCGCCCCGGCCCCGCGCTGGTACGAGATGGCGGCGGCTCCGCCCCCCAGGGCGTCACTCACCTGAGGGGACAGCGCCGGGGCTGAGGGGAGCGGGCCCGGTGCTCCCAGTACGGCCCCGGTGCTCCCAGTACGGCCCCAGTGCCCTCCCAGTACGGCCCCGGTGCTCCCAGTACGGCCCCGGTGCCCTCCCAGTACAGCCCCAGTGCTCCCAGTACGGCCCCAGTGCTCCCAGTACAGCCCCAGTGCCCTCCCAGTACAGACCCGGTGCTCCCAGTACGGCCCCGGTGCTCCCAGTACGGCCCCAGTGCCCTCCCAGTACGGCCCCGGTGCTCCCAGTACGGCCCCGGTGCCCTCCCAGTACAGCCCCAGTGCTCCCAGTACGGCCCCAGTGCTCCCAGTACAGCCCCAGTGCCCTCCCAGTACAGACCCGGTGCTCCCAGTACGGCCCCAGTGCCCTCCCAGTACGGCCCCAGTGCTCCCAGTACGGCCCCAGTGCTCCCAGTACGGGCCCGGTGCCCTCCCAGTACAGCCCCAGTGCTCCCAGTACGGCCCCAGTGCTCCCAGTACGGGCCCGGTGTTACCGGTGTGGGCCCGGTGCCCTCAGAGAGGCCCCGCCCCCAAATGTGTCACTCATCTGAGGGGGCGGGGCCACAAAAAGGCGGGAACGGCGTGAGGGGAGCAGGCCCCGCCCCTCCCAGTGCTCCCAGTATGACCCCAGTGCTCCCCGTTTGGGCCACAATGGCTGCCCAGGGCTCCCAGTGTCCCTCAGCGATCCCAGTGCCCTTCCCAGTGATCCCAGTGCCCCTCCCAGTGCTCCCAGTACAGCCTCGATGCCTTCCCAGTCCTCACAGAGGCCCCCGCCCCCCGATGTGTCACTCATCTGAGGGGGCGGGGCCACAAAAGGCGGGAACGGCGTGAGGGGAGCAGGCCCCGCCCCTCCCAGTGCTCCCAGTACGGCCCCAGTGCTCCCAGTTTGGACTGGTAAGGATCTAATCCCCTCCCAGTGCTCCCAGTATGGGCCCAGAGCCTCTCCCAGTGCTCCCAGTTTGGACTGGTAAGGATCCAATCCCCTCCCAGTGCTCCCAGTATGGGCCCAGTGCTCCCAGTTTGGACTGGTAAGGATTTACAGTTTGGACTGGTAAGGATTTAATCCCCTCCCAGTGCTCCCAGTATGGGCCCAGTCCCCTCGCAGTCCCCCCAATCCCCTCCCAGTGTTCCCAGTATGGGCCCAGTCCCCTCCCAGTCCGTCCCAGTCTCACCAGTCCCACCAGGCAGGGGCTGCCCGCGTCCCCCAGCCCCTCCAGTCCAAACCAGTCCAAACCAGTACAAACCAGTCCCACCAGGTAGGGGCTGCCCGCGTCCCCCAGCCCCTCCCAGTCCAAACCAGTACAAACCAGTCTCACCAGTCCCACCAGGTAGGGGCTGCCCGCGTCCCCCAGCCCCTCCCAGTCCAAACCAGTACAAACCAGTACAAACCAGTCCCACCAGGTAGGGGCTGCCCGCGTCCCCCAGCCCCTCCCAGTCCAAACCAGTACAAACCAGTACAAACCAGTCCCACCAGGTAGGGGCTGCCCGCGTCCCCCAGCCCCTCCCAGTCCAAACCAGTACAAACCAGTACAAACCAGTCCCACCAGGTAGGGGCTGCCCGCGTCCCCCAGCAGGTGCGAGGCCACGATCTGCAGCGCCTCGGCCGTGGAGCGCCGCGCGGGGGGCACCACGTACTGGGATGAACTGGGATTAACTGGGAGCCACTGGGACGCCTCCCCAGGCTGACCAGTTCATCCCAGTGGGATCCCAGTCCCTCCCAGTTCATCCCAGTGCTCCCCAGTCCCTCCCAGTCCCTCCCAGTCCATTCCCAGTCCCTCCCAGTCCCTCCAGTCCCTCCCAGTCCATCCCAGTCCCTCCCAGTCCATTCCCAGTCCATTCCCAGTCCCTCCCAGTCCCTCCCAGTCCCTCCCAGTCCATCCCAGTCCATTCCCAGTCCATTCCCAGTCCCTCCCAGTCCATCCCAGTCCATTCCCAGTCCATTCCCAGTCCATCCCAGTCCCTCCCAGTCCCTCCCAGTCCATCCCAGTCCATTCCCAGTCCATTCCCAGTCCCTCCCAGTCCATTCCCAGTCCATTCCAGTCCATTCCCAGTCCATCCCAGTCCCTCCCAGTCCATTCCAGTCCATTCCCAGTCCCTCCCAGTCCCTCCCAGTCCCTCCCAGTCCATCCCAGTCCATTCCCAGTCCATTCCCAGTCCCTCCCAGTCCCTCCCAGTCCATTCCCAGTCCATTCCCAGTCCATTCCCAGTCCCTCCCAGTCCATCCCAGTCCATTCCCAGTCCATTCCCAGTCCCTCCCAGTCCATTCCCAGTCCATTCCCAGTCCATTCCCAGTCCATCCCAGTCCCTCCCAGTCCATCCCAGTCCATTCCCAGTCCATCCCAGTCCCTCCCAGTCCATCCAGTCCATTCCCAGTCCATTCCCAGTCCCTCCCAGTCCATCCCAGTCCATTCCCAGTCCATTCCCAGTCCCTCCCAGTCCATTCCAGTCCATTCCCAGTCCATTCCCAGTCCATCCCAGTCCCTCCCAGTCCATCCCAGTCCATTCCCAGTCCATTCCCAGTCCCTCCCAGTCCATTCCCAGTCCATTCCAGTCCATTCCCAGTCCATCCCAGTCCCTCCCAGTCCATCCCAGTCCATTCCCAGTCCATTCCCAGTCCCTCCCAGTCCCTCCCAGTCCTCCCAGTCCCTCCCAGTCCATCCCAGTCCATTCCCAGTCCATTCCCAGTCCCTCCCAGTCCATTCCCAGTCCATTCCCAGTCCATTCCCAGTCCATCCCAGTCCCTCCCAGTCCATTCCCAGTCCATTCCCAGTCCCTCCCAGTCCCTCCCAGTCCCTCCCAGTCCATCCCAGTCCATTCCCAGTCCATTCCCAGTCCCTCCCAGTCCCTCCCAGTCCATTCCCAGTCCATTCCCAGTCCATTCCAGTCCATTCCCAGTCCCTCCCAGTCCCTCCCAGTCCCTCCAGTCCCTCCCAGTCCATCCCAGTCCATTCCCAGTCCATTCCCAGTCCCTCCCAGTCCATTCCCAGTCCATTCCCAGTCCATTCCCAGTCCATCCCAGTCCCTCCCAGTCCATTCCCAGTCCCTCCCAGTCCCTCCCAGTCCCTCCCAGTCCATTCCCAGTCCATTCCCAGTCCATTCCAGTCCCTCCCAGTCCATCCCAGTCCATTCCCAGTCCATTCCCAGTCCCTCCCAGTCCATTCCCAGTCCATTCCCAGTCCATTCCCAGTCCATCCCAGTCCCTCCCAGTCCATCCAGTCCATTCCCAGTCCATCCCAGTCCCTCCCAGTCCATCCCAGTCCATTCCCAGTCCATTCCCAGTACCTCCCAGTCCATTCCCAGTCCGTCCCAGTCTCACCAGTAAGATGTCGGCCACGATGGCCCAGTTCAGGGACAGCAGCGTCTCCCCCAGGAAGATGAAAACCTGCGGGGGGGGGGTCCCAGTTCAGACCAGTTCAGCCCAGTAACCTCCCAGTGTGCTCCCAGTAACCTCCCAGTTCATCCCAGTTCAGCCCAGTTCATCCCAGTGAGCTCCCAGTCCCTCCCAGTCCATCCCAGTGACCCAAACCCCCCCAGGATCCCCCCCAGACCCTCCCAGTGCCCCCCAGACCCGTCCCAATCCTCCCAGTTTGTCCCAGTCCCTCCAGTCCCTCCCAGTCCCTCCCAGTCCATCCCAGTACCCCCCCAAACCCCCCCGAATCCCCTCCCAGTCCATCCCAGTGACCCCAAAACCCCCAGGATCCCCCCCAGACCCCCTCAGACCCCTCCAGACCCCATCCCAGTCCCTCCCAGTCCATCCCAGTTTGTCCCAGTTTGCGGCAGTGCTCACGTAGGCGGCGGGGGGGGCACGGCCGGGCACAGAGCAGCGCCAGCAGCAGGCAGGGCGCCCCCCTCCAGGAGCCCCAAACCCCCCGGGATCCCCCCCAGACCCCCCTCAGACCCCCCCCAGACCCCGTCCCAGTCCGTCCCAGTTTGTCCCCAGTCCATCCCAGTGCTCACGTAGGCGGCGGGGGGGCACGGCCGGGCACAGAGCAGCGCCAGCAGCAGGCAGGGCGCCCCCCCCAGGAGCCCCAAACCCCCCGGGATCCCCCCCAGACCCCTCCCAGTGCCCCCCAGACCCCGTCCAGTTTGTCCCAGTTTGTCCCAGTCCATCCCAGTGCTCACGTAGGCGGCGGGGGGGCACGGCCGGGCACAGAGCAGCGCCAGCAGCAGGCAGGGCGCCCCCCCCAGGAGCCCCAAACCCCCCGGGATCCCCCCCAGACCCCTCCCAGTGCCCCCCAGACCCCATCCCAGTCCGTCCAGTTTGTCCCAGTTTGCGGCAGTGCTCACGTAGGCGGCGGGGGGGCACGGGCCGCGCGCACAGCAGCGCCAGCAGCAGGCAGGGCGCCCCCCCCAGGAGCCCCCCCGCGCACAGCAATGGATCCGCCCGGGGCTGGCGGGGGCGGAGCCTGCGCGAGAGCTCCGCCCCAGCCCCACCCCCAGCACGCCCGAGCCGCAGGTGAGCGCCCCGAAGAGCAGGCTGGGGTCAAAGGTCACGGGAAATTAAAAATGAGGGAATTAATTAATTAACGAGGAACGTCGTTAGGAGTGGGGGGTGAGGGGGGGTGGGGGGGTCTGCCTCAAAGTAGGGAATTCCCACCCAAAATGACCCAAAATAACCCAAAATAGAGAAACTCAACCCCAAAATGACCCAAAATGGGGAGATTCCACCCCGAAATGTGGAGATTCCACCCCAAAATGACCCAAAATGGGGAGATTCTATCTAAAAATAACCCAAAATGGAGAAATTCCAGCCCAAAATGGGAAAATTCCACCCCAAAACAGGGGAATTCCACCCCAAAATAACTCAAAATAGAGAAACTCAACCCCAAAATGATCCAAAATGGGGAGATTCTACCCCGAAATAGGGAAATTCCACCCAAAATGACCCAAAATGGGGAGATTCCACCCCAAAATGACACAAAATGAGGAATTTCTACCCCAAAATAGGGGAATTCCACCCCAAAATGACCCAAAACGGGGAGATTCTACCCCAAAATAGGGAAATTCTACCCAAAATAACCCAAAATAGAGAAACTCAACCCCAAAATGACCCAAAATGGGGAGATTCCACCCCAAAATGATCCAAAATGGAGAGATTCCACCCCAAAATGTCCCAAAATAACTCAAAATAGAGAAACTCAACCCCAAAATAACCCAAAATGGGGGGATTCTAGCCCAAAATAGGGAAATTCCATCCCAAAAGGACCCAAAATGATCCAAAATAGGGAAATTCCACCCCAACATGGGGAGATTCTCCCCCAAAGTGACCCAAAATGGGGAGATTCTACCCCGAAATAGGGAAATTCCACCCCCAAATGACCCAAAATGGGGAGAGTCTGCCTCAAAATAGGGAAATTCCACCCCAAAATGACACAAAATCAGGAATTTCTACCCCAAAATAGGGGAATTCCGCCCCAAAATTACCCAAAATGAGGAGATTCCACCCCAACATGAGGAGATTCCACCCAAAAATGACACAAAATGGGGAGATTCCACCCCAAAATAGGGAAATTCCATCCCAAAATGGGGAGATTCCACCCCAAAATGGGAGATTCCACCCCAAAATAGGGAAATTCCACCCCAAAATGGGGAGATTCCACCCCAAAATGGAGAGATTCTACCCCGAAATAGGGAAATTCCACCCCAAAATGACCCAAAATGGGGAGATTCTGCCCCAAAATGACCCAAAACGGGGAAATTCCACCCCAAAATTATCTAAAATGGGGAGATTCCACCCAAAATGGCCCAAACTAATCCAAATATCCCCAAAAATTCCTCAAATTCCCCCAAATGTCCCTGAAATGACCCCCAGAATGTCCCCAAACTGCCCCAAAATGCCCCCAAAACAACCCAAAAATATCTCAAAATGTCCCCAAGTATCCCCAAAATGTCCCCAAAAATGCCCAAACTGCCCCAAAATCTCCCCTAAATGTCCCAAAAATTCCCCAAATCCCCCAGATCTGCCCCAAATCTCCCCAAAATGTCCCCAAAAGTGCCCAAAATGTCCCCAAAACAACCCAAAAATGCCCCAAATCCCCCCAGATCTGCCCAAATCCCCCCAAAAATGCCCCAGAATCTCCCCAAACTGCCCCAAAACAACCCAAAAATACCTCAAAATGTCCCCAAATTCCCCCAAATGTCCCCAAAATGTCCCCAAATGTCCCCAAAAATTCCCTAAATCTCCCCAAATGTGCCCAAACTGCCCCAAAATGTCCCCAAATGTCCCCAAATCCCCCCAAAAATCCCCAAATGTCCCCAAAAATACCCAAAATCTTCCCAAAATGCCCCCAAAATGTCCCCAAGGTGCCCCAAAATGCCCCAAAACAACCCAAAAATGCCCCAGAATGTCCCCAAATACCCCAAAAATTCCCCAAATCCCCCCAAAAATCCCCCAAATCTCCCCAAACTGCCCCAAAAGTGCCCAAAATGTACCCAGACCTCCCCAAAATGCCCCCAAAATGACCCAAAATGTCCCCGAAAGTGCCCAAAAATCCCCAAATATTCCCCAAAATTCCCCCAAATGTCCCAAAAAGCCCCAAAACGCCCCAAATTCGGTGCCACCCCACCTCTGGTCCGCCCTGCAGCGCCGCCCCCCCGGCAGGGCTGCCCCTCCCCCAATGTCCCCAACCCCCAAAATTCCCCCAAACTGCCCCAAAAGTGCCCAAAATGTACCCAGACCTCCCCAAAATGCCCCCAAAATGACCCCAAAAGTGCCCAAGTATCCCAAAATGTCCGCAAAAGTGCCCAAAATATCCCCAAATTGTCCCCAAATGTGCCTAAAATGTCCCCAAAAATGCCCAAACTGCCCCAAAATCTCCCCTAAATGTCAAAAAAATTTCCCAAATCCCCCAGATCCCCCCAAAATGTCCCCAAAAGTGCCCAAAATGTCCTCAAAAATGCCCCAGGATGTCCCCTAACTGCCCCAAACCATCCCAAAAATACCTCAAAATGTCCCCAAATTCCCCAAAATGTCCCCAAAATGTGCCCAAATGTCCCAAAAAGCCCCAAAACGCCCCAAATTGGGGTGCCACCCACCTCTGGTCGCCCTGGCAGCGCCGCCCCCCCGGCAGGGCTGCCCCTCCCCCAATGTCCCCAACCCCCAAAATTCCCCCAAACTGCCCCAAAAGTCCCCAAAATGTTTCCAAATCCCCCCAAAATGCCCCCAGAAGTGCCCAAGTATCCCCAAAATGACCCAAAATGTCCCGAAAGTGCCCAAAAATCCCCAAATATTCCCCAAAAATTCCCCCAAATGTCCCAAAATGCCCCAGAATGTCCCAAAAGTACCCAAAATGTCCTGAATGCCCCAAAATGTGCCCAAAATGCCCCAAAATGTCCCCAAAAGGTCCCCAAATATCCCCAAAAGTGCCCAAAATGTCCCCAAAACATCCCAAAAATGCCCCAGAATGTCCCCAAACTGCCCCAAACCAACCCAAAAACACTCAATAAGTCCCCAAACGTCCCCAAAAAGCCCCAAAACGCCCCAAATTCGGTGCCACCCACCTCTGGTCGCCCTGGCAGCGCCGCCCCCCCCGGCAGGGCTGCCCCTCCCCCCGCGCCAGGCGCACGCGGAACAGGAAC
Organism: Passer domesticus; assembly: GCF_036417665.1. NCBI lineage: Eukaryota > Metazoa > Chordata > Aves > Passeriformes > Passeridae > Passer > Passer domesticus. Next base: position 20,688 of record NW_026990117.1, on the reverse strand, counting down.
GCCGGGGCCCAGAGCGCCAGCGCGCCCGTCACGAAGGCCACGGCCGTGAACCCCAGCGTGGACAGCACCAGAGTGCGGCTGGGGACAGAAAAGTGTCAGAATTAGCCAAAAATTAACGAATTCCTGCAAAAAACCCCGTTAAAATAACCCAAAGTATGAAAATTCTACACAAAAATGGGCAACACCGGCCGAAATCGGCCCAAAAATGGCCCTGGGGACAGCGGTGACACAGGGCACTGAGGGGACATCGAGTGTGGACAGCACCAGCGTGCGGCTGCGGGGACAGAAATGTCAGAATTAGCACAAAAATTAACGAATTTCTGCAAAAAACCGCGTTAAAATCGAGCAAAATATGAAAATCCTACACAAAAACGGCCAAAATCGGCCCAAAAATGGCCCTGGGGACAGCGGTGACACAGGGCACGGCCGTGAACCCCAGCGTGGACAGCACCAGCGTGCGGCTGCGGGGAGAAATGTGTCAGAATTAGCCAAAAATTAACGAATTCCTGCAAAAAACCCCGTTAAAATAACCCAAAGTATGAAAGTTCTACACAAAAATGGGCAAAACCGGCCGAAATCGGCCCAAAAATGGCCCTGGGGACAGCGGGGACAAAGGCCACGGCCGTGAAACCGAGTGTGGACAGCACCAGGGTGCGGCTGGGGACAGAAATGTCAGAATTAGCCCAAAAATTAACGAATTTCTGCAAAAAACCCCGTTAAAATAGAGCAAAATATGAAAATTCTACACAAAAACGGCCAAAATCGGCCCAAAAGTGGCCCTGGGGACAGCGGTGACACAGGGCACGGCCGTGAACCCCAGCGTGGACAGCACCAGCGTGCGGCTGCGGGGAGAAAAGTGTCAGAATTAGCCAAAAATTAACGAATTTCTGCAAAAAACCCCGTTAAAATAACCCAAAGTATGAAAATTCTACACAAAAATGGGGAAAAAACGGCCCAAAAATGGCCCTGGGGACAGCGGTGACACAGGACACGGCCGTGAACCCCAGCGTGGACAGCACCAGGGTGCGGCTGCGGGAGAAAAGAGCCAAAATCAGCAAAAAATTAACGAATTCCTGCAAAAAACCCCGATAAAATAGAGCAAAATATGAAAATTCTACACAAAAATGGGGAAAAACGGCCCAAAAGTGGCCCTGGGGACAGCGGTGACACAGGGCACGGCCGTGAACCCCAGCGTGGACAGCACCAGCGTGCGGCTGGGGACAGAAATGTGTCAGAATTAGCCAAAAAATTAACGAATTTCTGCAAAAAACCCCGTTAAAATAACCCAAAGTATGAAAGTTCTACACAAAAATGGGCAAAACCGGCCGAAATCGGCCCAAAAATGGCCCTGGGGACAGCGGGGACACAGGGCACTGAGGGGACATCGAGTGTGGACAGCACCAGCGTGCGGCTGGGGGCAGAAATGTCAGAATTAGCACAAAAATTAACGAATTTCTGCAAAAAACCGCGTTAAAATCGAGCAAAATATGAAAATCCTACACAAAAACGGCCAAAATCGGCCCAAAAATGGCCCTGGGGACAGCGGGGACACAGGGCACGGCCGTGAAACCGAGCGTGGACAGCACCAGGGTGCGGCTGGGGACAGGAAAGAGACAAAATCAGCAAAAAAATACTGAAATTCTGCAAAAAACCCCGATAAAATAGAGCAAAATGGGCAAAAACGGCTCAAATTGACCAAAAAACGGCTCAAATCCACCCAAAAATGGCCCTGGGGACAGCGGGGACGAAGGCCACGGCCGTGAAACCGAGCGTGGACAGCACCAGGGGGCGGCTGGGGACAGAAATGTCAGAATTAGGCCAAAAAAAATCCAAATTTCTGCAAAAAAATCGGGTTAAAAGAAGCCAAAACCGGCCGAAATTGCCCCAAAATGGCCCCAAAGCCCAACCCCCACCCTAAAACCACCGAGCGGTCACTCAGGGGTCACTCAGGGGTCAGGGGTCATTGGGTCAGGGGTCACTCAGGGGTCAGGGGTCAGGGGTCACTCAGGGGTCAGGGGTCACTCAGGGGTCAGGGGTCACTCGGGTCAGGGGTCACTCAGGGGTCAGAGGTCAGGGGTCACTCAGGGGTCACTCAGAGGTCAGGGGTCACTCAGGGTCACTCGGGGGTCACTCAGGGGTCACTCAGAGGTCAGGGGTCACTCAGGGTCAATCGGGGGTCACTCAGGGGTCACTCGGGGGTCAGGGGTCAGTGGTCACTCATACAGGGGTCACTCAGGGGTCACTCAGGGGTCAGGGGTCACTCAGAGGTCATTGGTCAGTGGGTCAGGGGTCAGTGGTCACTCTGTGGTCACTCAGGGGTCAGGGGTCACTCAGAGGTCACTCAGGGGTCAGGGGTCACTCTGTGGTCACTCAGGGGTCAGGGGTCACTCTGTGGTCACTCAGAGGTCAGTGGTCACTCAGGGGTCACTCAGGGGTCAGGGGTCACTCAGGGGTCAGGGGTCAGGGGTCAGGGGTCACTCAGGGGTCAGGGGTCACTCAGGGGTCACTCAGGGGTCACTCAGGGGTCAGGGGTCACTCAGGGGTCACTCAGGGGTCAGGGGTCACTCACTTCCGGCCGAGCTCCCGCAGGTCGTGCCCCCAGGAGCGGGGGAGGGGCGCGGGGGGCGCCGCCCCCTCCAGGCCGCCCCGGGGGGGGTCGCTGACCACGGCCAGGAGCAGGAGCAGCGCCACCAGCCCCAGGACAGGGGTCACCTGCGGGTCAGGGGTCACGCAGAGGTCATTGGGGTCACCCGGGGGTTGAAATTCGGGGGTTTTGGGTCACTGAAGGGTTAAAATTTGGGATTTGGGGTCATTGAAGGGTTAAAGTTTGGGGGTTTGGGGGTCCCAGGGGTCAGCCAGGGGTCAGGGGTCAGCCAGGGGTCATTTAGGGGTCACTCGGGGTCATTTAGGGTCACTTAAAGGTCATTTGGGGTCATCCAGGGGTTAAAATTTGGGGATTTTGGTCATTTGGGGTCATTGAAGGGTTAAAATTTGGGGGTTTGGGGGTCACCCAGGGGTCACCCAGGGGTCAGGGGTCAGCCAGGGGTCACTCATAGGTTAAAATTCGGGGGGGTTTGGGTCATTTGGGGTCAGTTATGGGTTAAAATTCGGGAATTTGGGGTCATTGAAGGGTTAAAATTTGGGGGTTCGGGGCTCCCAGGGGTCAGGGGTCACCCAGGGGTCATTTAGGGGTCACTTAAAGGTCATTTGGGGTCATCCAGGGGTTAAAATTTGGGGGTTTTGGGCCATTCAGGGGTTAAAATTCGGGGGTTTGGGGGTCCCAGGGGTCACCCAGGGGTCATTTAAGGGTTAAAATTTGGGATTTTGGGTCATTTGGGGTCATTGAAGGGTTAAAATTCGGGGGTTTGGGGGACCCAGGGGTCACCCAGGGGTCGCTCAGGGTTCCATTTTTTGGGCGATTTCGGGGCAAATTTTTTGGGTGATTTTCGGTTGAATTTTGGGATGAATTTTGAGTGAAGTTTCGATGAATTTTGGGTGAATTTTGGGAAATTCGGGATGAATTTTTGGTCAGCTTTGGGTGAATTTTGGGTGATGTTTGTGTGAGTTTTGGAGGAATTTCAGCTGGATTTTGGGAAATTTTGGGGAAATTTTTGGAAATTTTTGGTCAATTTTGGGTGATTTTTGGGTGAATTTTTGGCAATTTTTTGGTGAATTTTGGGTGATTTTTGGATGAACTTTTGGGGCATTTTGGATTAATTTTTGGTGAATTTTGGATGAATTTTTGAACGAGTTTTGGATGAATTTTTGGCAATTTTTGGGTGAATTTTTGGGTGAATTTCGGGTGTTTTTTTGGGCGATTTTTGGGATGAATTTTGGGTAAATTTTTGATTAATTTTGGGTGAATCTTGGGAAATTTTGGGTGAATTTTTGGGCAAACTTTTGGTGAATTTTGGATGCATTTTTGGGTGGAAATTTGGCGATTTTCTGGCTGCATTTTGGCTGAGTTTTTTGTGAATTTTGGAAAATTTCAGACGAATTTTTGGATGAATTGTGGCTGAATTTCGGGTGTTTTTTTGGGCTAATTTTTGGGGGAATTTTTTGTGAATTTTGGGTGAATTTTGGGAAATTTTGGTTGATTTTTTTGGGTGAATTTTGGGTGAATTTCAGGTGCGTTTTTCTGGTGAATTTTGGGAAATTTGGGGTGATTTTTCGGGTGAATTTTGGGTGAATTTGGGGTGAATTTTTCAGGTGAATTTTGGGAAATTTGGGATGGATTTTTGGGTGAATTTTGGGTGAATTTCAGGTGAATTTTTCGGGTGAATTTTGGGAAATTTGGGGTGAATTTTTGGGTGAATTTTGGGTGAATTTCAGGTGAATTTTTCTGGTGAATTTTGGGAAATTTGGGGTGGATTTTTGGGTGTTTTTTCGGGTGAATTTGGGGTTTCTCCCCGCCCGCCCCTCCCCCCGCTCACCCGCAGCGCCCAGCGCCAATCGGGCCGCCAGGTCCTTGACCTTTGACCCCGCGATGTAACCCAGGCCGCTGCGGGGGGAGGGGCGGGGTCACGCGGGGGTCACGGCACCCCCGAATCACCCCTCCCCCCACCCCCCAGTGTCCCCTCCCCCAATTCTTCACCTCCCCTCCCCCACCCTCAATAACCCCAGCCCCTCCCCCACCGCCCCTCCCCCCATTATTGATCCCAGCCCCTCCCCCACCCACCACAGCCCCTCCCCCCACTGTCTCACCCGCCCAGGTAGAAGCCCCTCCCCCACTGCCCCTCCCCCACTGCCCCTCCCCCACCCCAATTACTGATCCCAGCCCCTCCCCCACTCCTACTGCCCCTCCCCCCAATTATTGATCTCAGCCCCATCCCCATTTCCGCCCCTCCCCCATTGCCCTCCCACTCTCACCTGCCCAGGGGCACGGCCAGGTAGAGCCCTGCATTGCCCCTCCCCCACTCCCCTCCCCCCCTCTCACCTGCCCAGGGGCACGGCCAGGTAGAGCCCTGCATTGCCCCTCCCCCACTCCCCCTCCCCCACTCTCACCTGCCCAGGGGCACGGCCAGGTAGAACCCTGCACTGCCCCTCCCCCATTCCCCTCCCCCTCTCACCTGCCCAGGGGCACGGCCAGGTAGAACCCTGCATTGCCCCTCCCCCATTCCCATTGAAGCCCCTCCCCCATGTCTCACCTGCCCAGGGGCACGGCCAGGTAGAGCCCTGCATTGCCCCTCCCCCATTCCCATTGAAGCCCCTCCCCCATGTCTCACCTGCCCAGGGGCACGGCCAGGTAGAGCCCTGCATTGCCCCTCCCCCATTCCCATTGAAGCCCCTCCCCCACTCTCACCTGCCCAGGGGCACGGCCAGGTAGAAGCCCTCCCCCATTCCCCTCCCCCTCTCACCTGCCCAGGGGCACGGCCAGGTAGAACCCCTCCCCCACTCCCCTCCCCCTCTCACCTGCCCAGGGGCACGGCCAGGTAGAACCCTGCATTGCCCCTCCCCCATTCCCATTGAAGCCCCTCCCCCTCTCACCTGCCCAGGGGCACGGCCAGGTAGAAGCCGCCCAGGGCGCGGCTGCGGGCGGGGCCGCGGAACAGATCGGCCACGAGCGTGGGGGCCAGCGTGGAGTAGGCGGCCTCGCCCACCCCCACCAGGGCCCGGCCCGCCAGGAGGGCCCCGAAGTGCTGGGGGAGGGGCACGGGGTCACTGACCCATCCCCCACCTTCATTATCCATCCCCTGCCCCACCCCCACCAGGGCCCGGCCGGCCAGGAGCGCCCCGAAGTGCTGGGGGGAGGGGCAGGGATCAGGGACCCATCCCCCACCATCCTCACCCATCCCCCACCCTGCCCTGCCCATCCCCCACCCAGCCAGGAGCACCCCGAAGTGCTGGGGGGAGGGGCAGGGGAGGTCACTGACCCATCCCCCACCCCAAATCTCCCCCAGGAATTTTGGGGTTCGGGGGCTGAAACCGGAGCCCAGGTGAGCCCAGGTGTGCCCCTGACCCCCCCAGGTGTGCCCCTGACCCCCCCAGGTGTGTCCCAGGTAAATTTTGGATGTTCCTGGGTGTGTCCAGGTGTGCCCAGGTGTGTCCCTGACCCCCAGATGTGCCCAGGTGTGCCCAGGTGTATTTTGGATGTCCCCAGGTGTGCCCCCAGGTGTATCTCAGGTACGTTTTGGATGTCCCCAGGTGTGCCCCCAGGTGTATCTCAGGTACGTTTTGGATGTCCCCAGGTGTATCTCAGGTGTGTCTCAGGTGTGCTTTAGGTGTCCTCAGGTGTATTTCGTGTGTCCCAGGTGTATCTCAGGTGTATCTCAGGTGTGTTTTGTCTGTCCCAGGTGTGTCTCAGGTACATTTTGGGTGTCCCCACGTGTATTTTGGGTGTCCCCAGGTGTGTCCCAGGTGTATTTGGGTGTGTCCCCAGGTATATTTTAGGTGTCCCCAGGTGTGCCCAGGTGTGCCCCCAGGTGTATTTTAGGTGTGTTTTGTGTGTCTCAGGTGTATTTTATGAATCTCAGGTGTGTTTTGGGTGTGTCTCACCTGCGGGGGCACGAAGCTCGTTGCCAGGGTCACCCCCGACCACAGCCCCAGCCCCAGGTGTATCTCAGGTGTATTTTATGTGTATTTTGTGTATCCCAGGTGTATCTCAGGTGTATTTTGGATATCCCCAGGTGTGCCCAGGTGTCTCTCACCTGTGGGGGCACGAAGCTGGTGGCCAGGGTCACCCCCGACCACAGCCCCAGCCCCAGGTGTGTCCCAGGTGTATCTCAGGTGTATTTTGTGTATCCCAGGTACATTTTGGATATCCCCAGGTGTGCCCAGGTGTATCTCAGGTGTATTTTGGATGTCCCCAGGTGTATCTCAGGTGTATTTTATGAATCCCAGGTGTGCCCAAGTGTGTCTCAGGTGTGTTTTGGGTGTGTCTCACCTGCGGGGGCACGAAGCTCGTTGCCAGGGTCACCCCCGACCACAGCCCCAGCCCCAGGTGTATCTCAGGTGTATCTCAGGTGTATTTTCTGTGTATTTTATGAACCCCAGGTGTATCCCAGGTACATTTTGGATATCCCCAGGTGTATCTCAGGTGTATTTTATGAACCCCAGGTGTATCTCAGGTGTGCCCAGGTGTATCTCAGGTGTGTCCCAGGTGTATCTCAGGTGTATTTTATGTGTATTTTATGTATCCCAGGTGTATCCCAGGTACATTTTGGATGTCCCCAGGTGTGCCCAGGTGTGTCCCAGGTGTGTCTCACCTGTGGAGGTACAAAGCTGGTGGCCAGGGTGGCCCCCGACCACAGCCCCAGCCCCAGGTGTATCTCAGGTGTATTTTGGGTGTATTTTGTGTATCCCAGGTGTATTTTATGTGTATTTTAAGAACCCCAGGTGTATCTCAGGTGTGCCCAGGTGTATCTCAGGTGTATTTTGTGTATTTTATGTATCCCAGGTGTATCCCAGGTGTATTTTGGATATCCCCAGGTGTGTTTTGGGCGTGTCCCAGGTGTGTCTCACCTGTGGAGGTACAAAGCTGGTGGCCAGGGTGACCCCCGACCCACAGCCCCAGCCCCAGGTGTGTCCCAGGTGTATTTTATGAACCCCAGGTGTATCTCAGGTGTATTTTGTGTATCCCAGGTGTATTTTATGTGTATTTTATGAACCCCAGGTGTATCTCAGGTGTGCCCAGGTGTGCCCAGGTGTGCCCAGGTGTATCTCAGGTGTATTTTGGGTGTATTTTGTGTATCCCAGGTGTATTTTATGTGTATTTTAAGAACCCCAGGTGTGTCTCAGGTGTGCCCAGGTGTGTCCCAGGTGTGTCTCACCTGTGGAGGTACAAAGCTGGTGGCCAGGGTGACCCCCGACCACAGCCCCAGCCCCAGCGCCAGGAGCCGCTTGCGGCTGTGCCGATCCCCCAGGAACCCAAAGAGAGGAGCCAGCACCAGGTAACTGCTGATGAACACTGCAGGTGCACAGACAGACAGGTGAGATGCAATTAACAGAGTAATTAAACATTAAAAAAATTAAAAAACAAAAAAAACCCAAAAAAAAAACACAAAAAACCACCCAAAATGGACAAAACCAGCCCAGAAATGGCACAAAGCACCAGGTAACTGCTGATGAACACTGCAGGTGAGACAGACAGGTGAGGGGAAATTAACAAAGTAATTAAAAAATTAAAAAAAAAATCCCAAAAAAAGCCACAAAAAACCCACAAAAAATCTCCAAAAAATTAAAAATAACCAAGAAAAACAACACAAAAATGGACACAAACCGTCCCAAATTGCTGATGAACACTGCAGGTGAGACACAGACAGGTGAGGGGAAATTAACAAAATAATTAAAAATAAAATAAAAAAAACATCCACAAAAAAAACACAAAAAAACCCACCCAAAAATGAAAAATAACCAATAAAAAACAACCCAGAAATGGACACAAAGCACCAGGTAACTGTTGATGGACACTGCAGGTGAGACAGGTGAGACGCAACTAACAGAGTAATTAAACATTTAAACAAAAAACAAACAAAAAAAACCCCACAAAAACCCCAAAATCCTGAAAAAAATCACCCAAAAAAGGAAAAAAAACCCAACCCAAAAATGGACATGAAACTGCTGATGGACACTGCAGGTACAGACACAGACAGGTGAGACGCAATTAACAGAGTAATTAAAAATCAGAGAAAAAAAAAAAAAAAAAAACACCAACAAAAACCCCCCAAAATCCTGAAAAAAAATCACCCAAAAATGGAAAAAAACAACCCAAAAATGAACATGAAACTGCTGATGAACCCTGCAGGTACAGAGACAGGTGAGACACAATTAACAGAATAATTAAAAATTAAAAAAAAAAAACAAAACAAAACAAAAAAAAAACCACAAAAAATCCCCCAAAATCCTGAAAAAAAATCACCCAAAAATGGAAAAAACACCAACCCAAAAGTGGAAAAAACAACAGAAAAATGAACATGAAACTGCTGATGGACACTGCAGGTGAGACAGACAGGTGAGACGCAATTAACAGAGTAATTAAAAATTTAAAACAAAAAAACAAACAAAAAACAAAAAAAAAACCCACAAAAAAACACCCAAAAATGAAAAATAGCCAATAAAAAACCCCAAAAAATGGACATAAACCGTCCCAAACTGCTGATGGACACGGCAGGTGAGACACAGACAGGTGAGACGCAATTAACAGAGTAATTAAAAATTTAAACAAAAAACAAACAAAAAAAAAAAACAAAAAAAGCCCCAAAATCCTGAAAAAAATCACCCAAAAATGGAAAAAACAACCCAAAAATGGACATGAAACTGCTGATGGACACTGCAGGTACAGACACAGACAGGTGAGACGCAATTAACAGAGTAATTAAAAATTTAAACAAAAAACAAACAAAAAAAACCCAAAAAAAGCCCCAAAATCCTGAAAAAAATCACCCAAAAATGGAAAAAACAACCCAAAAATGGACATGAAACTGCTGATGGACACTGCAGGTGAGACAGGTGAGACGCAATTAACAGAATAATTAAAAATTAAAAAAAACCAAAAAAAAACCAAAAAAAAATCCTGGCAAAATCACCCAAACCCAAAAAAAAAATCACCTAAAAGTGGAGAAAACCAACCCAAAAATAAAGATAAAACGGCTGATGGGCACTGGGCGGGTGAGACAAGTTGGGAAAAACTCCCAAAATTTAATTAAAAATCAAAAAAGACATCAAAAAACCACAAAAAAACCCCCAAAAGAACCTCAAAAAAACCTCAGAACACCCCAAACCCGCCCCAAAACCAAAATAAAAAACATCCCCAAACAAAAAAAAAAATCAAAAGAACCCAAAACCAAAAAAAAATCCAAAAAAACCCAAAACCAAAAAAAAAACCAAAACAAAAAAAAAACCCCAAAAAACCCAAAACCAAAAAAAAAAGCCAAAACAAAAAAAAATCCAAAAGCCCCAAAACAAAACAAAACAAAAAAAATCCAAAAAAAAAAAAACCAAAAAACCCCAAACCAATAAAAAATCTCCCCAAAACCACAAAAACCCAAAAAAAACAAAAAAAAAAAAAAAAAAAGAAAGAAAACACCAAAAAAATCCCCAAACCTCCCCTAAAAACCTCACAACAACTTCATAAAAATCAAAAAAATTCCCCAAAATTCCCCCAAACCAACCCCAGCCCCACCCCCCAGGAATGGTGGGCGTGGCCCGGGGTGGGCGTGGCCCGGGGTGGGCGTGGCCTCACCTGTCTGCAGGAGGCCGGAGCTGCTGTCGCCGATCCCGAAATAATCCTCGACTTCCGGCAGCACCCCTGGGGGCGGGGCAGCGCTGGGCCACGCCCACCCACGCGTGGGACACGCCCCCACCCCCTGAGCCCTGAGCCCCTCCCGGTAATTAAAGGATTTAATTAATAACCAGCCCCTCCCCCACCCTTTGGCCCCTCCCCTTTTTCCTGAGCCCCTCCCCCACCCTTTGGCCCCTCCCCCTTTTCCTGAGCCCCTCCCCCTCCTCAGGCCCCGCCCCCTTTACGAGCCACACTCATCTAATTAAAGATGTTAATTAAGCATGGCAGAGCCCCTCCCCCACCCCCGAGCCCCTCCCCCTTTTGGCCACGCCCCTTTCCCAAAGCCACGCCCACTTTTCCGGCCACGCCCACATAATTAACGAGGTTAATTAAGCACAGATTGGCCCCTCCCCTTTTTCATTGGCCACGCCCCATCCTCCGGCCCCTCCCCCTTTTCACAAGCCCCTCCCCCAGCTCAGACCACGCCCCTTTTCCCTTAGCCCCGCCCCTCACCCGCCACGGTGAAGCGGTCCATGTAATTAAGCAGGTTAATTAGGCAGAGCACGGCCCACGCTCAGGTGGGGGGCGGGGCGGAGGGGGCGGGGCTTTGCCCGCGGGGGGCGGGGCCGCCGCCTGGTCCGGCCCCGCCCCCACCGTGACGTCATCGGGGCGAGCCAAGGTGGGGGAGGGGCAGGGGGAGGCCATGGGGGGGGGAGGGGAGCTGGGGGGGGAGGGGAGAGAGAGGGGGAGGGGAGAGAGAGAGGGGGAGGGGCCGCAGGTCAGGGAAATTCAGCCAAATTGAACAGAATTCACCCCAAAATCACCCCAAAACCCAAATTCAACGAAATTCATCCCAAAAACCACCAAAAAGCCCAAAAGTCACCCCAAAACCCCCCAAATTCACCCCCAAATCACCCCAAAACTCAACAAAATTCAACAAAACTCACCCAAAAATGACCGAAAACCCCAAAATTCACCCCAAAGATCACCCAAAAAACCCAAAAATTCACCCCCAAAAAACCCAAATTTCAACAAAATTCACCCCAAAACCCTGGAACTGAACAAAATTCACCAAAATACCCCAAATTCATCCCAATTCACCTAAAAAGCCCCAAAATTCAACAAAATTCAACAAAATTCACCCCAAAAAACCCCAAATTCAACAAAATTCACCCAAAAATCACCCAAAACCCCCAAAATTGAACAAAATTCATCCCGAAAACCCCAAAATTCACCCCAAAAATCACCTAAAAACCCAAAAATCAACAAAATTCACCCCAAAACCACAAAAAACCCCAAAATTCACCCAAAAACCACCAAACCCCTGAAAATTCATCTCAAAAACTGAAAATTCACCCCAAAACCCCCAAATTCAACAAATTTATCCTAAAAACCACCAAAACCCCCCAAATTCACTCCAAAAATCACCCAAATAACCCAAAATTCAACAAAATTCACCCAAAAATGCAACAAAATTCATCCCAAAAACCCCAAAATTCACCCCAAAAATGACCTAAAAAAACCATAATTCAACAAAAATCACCCAAAAATCCCCAAATTCAACAAAATTGACCAAAATTCACCCAAAAAACCCAAAATTCAACAAAATTCATCCCAAAAACCACCAAAATTCACCCCAAAATCCCCCAAGTTCACCTAAAAAATTTAAAATTCAATAAAAATCACCCCAAAATCACTCAAAAAAACCCAAATTCAACAGAATTCACATGAAAAATGACCCAAAATTCCCAGAAAATTCCCCACAAATCCCAAAAATCCAAAAAAAAATCCCCAAAAATTCCCAAATTTCCCCCAATGTCCCCAAAATCCCCGAATTTTCCCCAAAATTCCCCAAAAAAATTCCCCAAAAATTCCTCCCAAACCCCCCCAAATCCCGAATTTCCCGCCCAGAACCCCCCAAATTCCCAAATTTTCCCAAATTTCCCCCAAAATTCCCAAGTTTTCCCCCAAAATCCCCCCAGGGATCCCAAAGATTCCCAAAAATGCCCCAAAAATTCCCCCTGCCCCCCCCACATCCCAAAATTCCCGCCCGGAACCCCCAAATCCCCCCAAAACTCCCCCAAAATTCCCAATTTTCCCCAAAATTCCCTAATTTTTCTCCAAAAGTCCCCAAAAAATCCCAAAAAATTCCCCAAAATTCCTCCTGAACCCCAAATTTCCTGCCTGGAACCCCCCCAAATCTCCCCGAACACCCCCAAAATCCCCAAAATTCCCCCAAAAATCTAAAAAATTCCCAAATTTTCTCCAAAATTCCCAAAAAAATTCCCAAAAATTCCTCCCAAATCCCGAATTTCCCGCCCAGAACCCCCCAAAATTCCCAAATTTTCCCCAAATTTCCCCCAAAATCCCCTCAGGGATCCCAAACATTGCCAAAAAAAATTCCCCCTGCCCCCCCAAATCCCAAAATTCCCGCCCGGAACCCCCAAAATCCCCCCAAACTCCCCCAAAATTCCCATTTTTTTCCCTCAAAATTCCCCAAAATTTCCCAAAAAAATCCCAAAAATTCCCCCAAATCCCCCCCAATTCCCGAAATTCCCTCCCAGAAAGCCCCAAATCCGCCCCAAATCTCCCTGAACACCCCCAAATTCCCCGAATTTTCCCCAAAAATCCCCCAAAAATTCCAAAAAATTCCTCCCAACCCCCCCCCAAATCCCAAATTTCCTCCCCGGATCCCCCCAAATCCCCCTGAACTCCCCCAAAATTCCCCAAATTCCCGAACTTTTCCCCCAATTTTCCCCAAAATTAAAAAAAAAACCCCAAAAATTCCCAAAAAATTCCCCAAAATCCACCCCAATCCCCCCAAATCCCCCAGAACCCCCCCAAAATTCCCGAATTTTCTCCAAAATTCCCCGAAAAATCGACAAAAAAATCCCCAAAATTCCTCCCACCCCCTCCCCAAATTACAAAATTCCCGAATTTCCCCCAAAAATCCCCCAAATTCCCGAATTTTCTCCAAAATTCCCCCAAAATTCCCCCAAATCCCCCCCAAATCCCGAATTTCCCTCCCAGAACCCCCAAATCCCCCCGAACTCCCCCAAAATCTAAAAAATTCCCGAATTTTTCCCCAATATTCCCCAAAAAATTCCCAAATTCCCTAAAATTCCTCCCAACCCCCCCCCCAGATCCCAAATTTCCCGCCCGGATCCCCCCAAATCCCCCCTGAACTCCCCCAAAATCCCCCAAATCTCACGAATTTCCCCCCAAAAATCCCCCAAATTCCCAAATTTTCTCCAAAATTCCAAAAAAATTCAAAAAAAATCCCCCCAAATCCAAATTTCCCTCCAGAACCCCCCACATCCCCCCCAAATCCTCCCAGACTCCCCCAAACTCCCCCAAACTCCCCAAATCCCCCCAAATTCCCGATTTTCCCGATTTTCCCGATTTTCCCCCCCAATTTCCGCTCCCCCGCTACCTCCGCCGGGCCCCTCACGTGACCGCGCCCCCCACGTGACCGCGCGGCCCCACGTGACCTCCCCCTCCCCAAACCCCGCCCCCGCTCGGCGGTGATTGGTCGAACCCCCCCCAACCCCGCCCCTCCGGCGGGTGCGCGCTTCTGATTGGTGGAGGCGCGGAGGGCTCGGGTTCCTCGGCGCTGATTGGTGGAGGGGCGGGGCCAGGGTGAGGGGGCGGGGCCTGGAGAAGTGGGCGTGGCCACGGCGCCGCTTCGGAGCCGTTCGGGCCCAGTTTGGACCAGTTTGGGCCAGTTTGGACCAGTTTGGGCCAGTTTGGACCAGTTTGGGCCAGTTTGGACCAGTTTGGGCCAGTTTGGGCCAGTTTGGACCAGTTTGGGCCAGTTTGGACCAGTTTGGACCAGTTTGGGCCAGTTTGGGCCAGTTCGGGCCCAGTTTGGACCAGTTTGGGCCCAGTTTGGGCCAGTTTGGACCAGTTTGGGATCAATTCAGCCCAGTTTAAACCAGTTTTGAACCACTCTGGGACCAGTTTGTCCCAGTTTGGACCAGTTTGGGCCCAGTTTGGCCCAGTTTGTCCCAGTTTAAACCTGTTTGCCCCAGTTTTGGACCAGTTCAGACCAGTAAAGACCAGTTTGGAACCAATTCAGACCCAGTTTAGACCAGCTCGGACCAGTTTGGCCCAGTTCAGCCCAGTTTTAAACCAGTTTGGGCCAGTTTAAACCAGTTTTGGACCAGTTCAGACCAGTTTGGACCAGTTTGAACCATTTTGGGACCAGTTTGGACCAGTTTGTCCCAGTTCAGACCAGTTTGGCCCAGTTTAAACCAATTTGGGCCCAGTTTGGGACCAGCATGGACCAACTGAAACCAGTATGGACCAGTTTGGGCCAGTTCAGCCCAGTTAAAACCAGTTTGCCCCAGTTTTGGACCAGTTCAGCCCAGTCAAGACCAGTTCAGCCCAGTTTGGAACCTATTCAGACCCAGTTTAGACCAGTTTGAGCCCAGTATGGACCAACTGAAACCAGTATGGACCAGTTTGGGCCAGTTCAGACCAGTCTGGGACCAGTAGAGTCCAGTTCAGCCCAGTTTGGCCCAGTTTGGGACCAGTTTGAGCCAATTTGGGACCAGCATGGACCAGTTTGAGCCCAGTTTGGGACCAGTTTGTCCCAGTTTGGCCCAGTTAGAACCCCGGTGACCCCCCCAGTTTGGCCCAGTTTGGCCCAGTTCCCCCAGTGCCCCTCCCAACCCCCCTGGCGCTCCCAGTTTGAACCAGTTTGAGACAAATGCAGACCAGTTCAGACCAGTTTGGACCAGTTTGAGCCAAATTTTAAACCAGTTTAAAACAGTTTTGAGCCCAGTTTGGCCCAGTATGGACCAGTTTGGGCCCAGTTTAAACCAGTTTGAGCCACTTGAGCCCAGTTTGAGCCCCAGTTTGATCCAGTTTAAACCAGTTTGAGACCAGTTCGGGCCCAGTTCAGCCCAGTTTGGACCAGTTTGAGCCAAATTTAAACCAGTTTAAACCAGTTTGTCCCAGTTTGGCCCAGTTCCCCCAGTGCCCCTCCCAACCCCCCTGGTGCTCCCAGTAAGAACCAGTTTGAGACCAGTTCAGCCCAGTTTAAACAGTTTGAGCCCAGTTCAGCCCAGTCCAGCCCAGTTTGAGCCCAGTTCAGACCAGTTAAGGCCCAGTTTAAACCAGTATAAACCAGTTTGTCCCAGTTCAGCCCAGTTTGAGCCCAGTCCGGGCCCAGTCCAGCCCAGTTCAGCCCAGTTCAGCCCAGTTTGAGCCCAGTTCAGCCCAGTTCAAAACCAGTTCAAACCAGTTCAGCCCAGTTCGGGCCCCCGGTTTCCCTGCCCCTCCCCCCTCCCCTCCCCCCCTTTTCCCCCCCCCCGGGTGGGGGAGGGGCAGCGGCAGGTGCGGGGTGGGGGAGGGGCGCGGGGGGGTTTCTATTTTCGGCCTCTGCCCCTTTAAGGGAACCCCGGGGTCCCTCGGGGGGGTGGGGGAGGGGCGGAGGGGGTGGGGGAGGGGGCGGGGGGGGGGGGGTCCGGGGCTATTTCGGGGCCGCCCCTCCCCCCCCGGGGCCATAAAAACCCCGCGGGGGCTCCGGGGGGGGGAGGGAGACCCCGGAGAGAGAGCGAGCGACATGGTGAGGGGGCAGGGCCCCCGATTTACCCCCGAATTTACCCCAAAATCCCCGGATTTACCCCGAAATCCCCAATTTACCCCAATCTACCCCAAAATCCCCGGTATTTGCCCCCAAATATCGGATTTTACCCCAAAATCCCCGATATTTACCCCAAATCCCCGATATTTACCCCGAATTTACCCCAAAATCCCCGAATTTACCCCAAAATACCCCGAATTTACCCCAAAATCCCCAATTTACCCCAAAATTCCCGATTTTTTCCCTGAAATCCCCGATATTTACCCCAGAATGCCCAAAATTTACCCTGAAATTTGCCCCAAAATCCCCGATTTACCCTGAAATCCCCAGAATTTATCCCCAAATTTACCCCCGAATCCCCAGAATTTACCCCGAAATCCCAGATATTTACCCCCAAATTTAACCCAAAATCCCCCAAATTTATCCCCAAATCCCCCAAAATTTACCCTGAAATTTACCCCAAAATATTCAATTTACCCCCAAAATTCCCGATATTTACCCCAAAATTCCCGATATTTACCCCAAAATTCCCGATTTACCCCAAAATCCCCGAATTTACCCTGAAATCCCCAAATTTACTCCAAAATCCCCGACATTTACCCAAAAATCCCCAAAATTTACCCTGAAATTGACCCCAAAATCCCCGATTTACCCCAAAATTTACCCCCAAATCCCCAAAATTTACCCCAAATCCCCAAAATTTACCCCAAAATCCCCAATTTACCCGGATTTACCCCAAAATCCCCGATATTTACCCCAAATTTACCCCAAAATACCCCAAAATCCCCTATTTATCCCGAAATCCCTGAATTTACCCCGAAATACCCCGAATTTACCCCAAAATTCCCGATTTACCCCGAAATCCCCACAATTTACCCTGAAATCCCCGATATTTACCCAAAACCCCCAAATTTTACCTTGAAATTTACCCCAAAATCCCCAAATTTACCCTGAAATTTAACCCAAAATACCCGAATTTACCCCAAATTTACCCCAAAATCCCAAAAATTTACCCCCAAATCCCCAATATTTACCTTAAAATCCCCAAATTTACCCTGAAATCCCCGATATTTACCCCAAATTCCCCGAAATTTACCCTGACATTTACCCCAAAATACCCGAATTTACCAAAAAATCCCCAATTTACCCCCAAATCCCCCAAATTTACCCCAAAAGCCCTGATATTTTGCCCGAATCCCCAAAATTTACCCTGAAATTTACCCCAAAATACCCAATTTACCCCGGATTTACCCCAAAATCCCCGATATTTACCCTGGAATCCCAAAATTTACCCCAAAATTGACTCCAAAACAGCCGAATTTACCCCAAAATCCCCCAAAATTTACCCTTAAATTTACCCCAAAATCCCCGATATTTACCCCAAAATCCCCACAATTTACCCTGAAATCCCTGATATTTCCCCAAAATACCGGAATTTACCCTGAAATTTACCCCAAAATACCCGGATTTTACCCCAAAATTCCCGATATTTACCCCAAATTTACCCGAAGTTCCCGATTTACCCCAAAATCCCCAAAATTTACACTGAAATTACCCCAAAAATCCCCCAAATTCCCCCCCAGCTCCCCTCCCCCACCCCCCAAACCCCCCAAATTGCCCAAATCTCCCCAAAATTCCCCCAAAATCCCCAAATCCCAAAAAATTCCCCCAAAATTCCCCCAAATTTCCCCTTTAAAGCCCCAAAATCCCCCCAAATTCCCCCCAATTTCCCTTTCAAACCCCCACAGCTCCCCTCCCCCACCCCCCCAAACCCCCAAATTGCCCAAACCCCCCCCAAAATCCCCCAAATCTCCCCCAAAATTTCCCAAAATTCCCCAAATCCCCCCGTAATTTCCCCAAATCTCCCCTCGATCCCCCGTAATTTCCCCCAAAATTCCCCAAAAATTTGCTCAAATCCCCAAAAATCCCCAAAATCCCCCCAAATTCCCCCCAAAATCCCCCCAATTCCCCCCAGCTCCCCTCCCCCACCCCCGAAATTGCCCAAAACCGGCGGATTTTGCCCCAAATTTCCCCGTCCAGGCCCCCAAGAAGGCGAAGCGCCGCGCGGCCGAGGGCAGCTCCAACGTCTTCTCCATGTTCGACCAGACCCAGATCCAGGAGTTCAAGGAGGTGGGGGAGGGGTTGAGAGAGGTGGGGGAGGGGCACGGGGTGGGGGAGGGGCAGAAAATGGGGGAGGGGCAAAAACCCGCGGGGGTTTCAGGGCAAAAAATGGGGAGAAATGGGGGGGAAAGGGGAAAAAATGGGGGAAAGGGGGAAAAAAGGGGGTGGGGGAGGGCTTAGAGAGGTGGGGGAGGGGCACAGGGTGGGGGGAGGGGTTTGAGGAAAAGTGGGGGAGGGGCAAAAATGGGGGAGGGGCGGAAATGGGGGGACGGGCAAAAACCGCGGGGGTTTTAGGCCAAAAATGGGGGGGGGAATGGGGAAAAAAGGGCAAAAAATGCGGGAAAAGGGGAAAAAAGGGGGTGGGGGAGGGGCTTGGAGCGGTCGGGGAGGGGCTGAGAGAGGTGGGGGAGGGGCAAAAAATGGGGGGAGGGGCAAAAACCGCGGGGGTTTTAGCCCAAAAAATGGCGGGAAAATGGGGGGGGGGGAAACGGGGGGGGGGGGGGGGAAGGGGCGGGGCTTCCAGAACGGGGGCGTGTCTTAGAGAATTGTGGGCGTGGCTTTCACCGCGGGGGCGTGGCTTGAGGGGAACGGGAGCAGCCTAAAAAAACCCAAATTTTTTTTTGATTTTCCCTGGATTTTTTAAATTTTTTGGCGGGGAATTCCTGCAAGGGGAGGGGGCGTGGCTACAACGCCACGCCCCGTTTTGACCACGCCCCCTCTTGGCCCCGCCCCCAGGCCGTTCACGGTGATCGACCAGAACCGCGACGGCATCATCGACAAGGATGACCTCAGGGAGACCTTCGCCGCCATGGGTGGGCGGGGCCGGGGGCGTGGCCTCACCCGGGGGGCGTGGCCGGACCCGGGGGGCGTGGCCTGGGTGGGCGGGGTGGAAATGGGGGCGTGGTTTGGTTTAAAAAAGGGGGGTGGGGCTTTAATAGAGGGCGGGGTTTAAGGAAGCGGATAAAAGGGGAGGGGCTTAAGGGAAAGGGGAGTGGCTTAAAAGGAATGGGAGGGGCTTAAAGGAAGGAGATTAAAGGAAAGGGGAGGGGCTAAAAGGGAAGGGGAGGGGCTTAAAACTGAGGACTTAAAGTGAAGGGGAGGGGCGTAAAGAAAGGGGGAGGGGCTTAAATGGGAGGGGCTTAAAGTGAAGGGGAGTGGCTTAAAAGGAAGGGGAGGGGCTTATAGGAAAGGGGGAGGGGTTTAAAGGGAAGGGGAGGGGCTTAACAGAAGGGGGAGTGGCCTAAAGTGGAAGGAGGTGGGGTTGAAAGAAAGGGGCGGGGCTTAGAGCAGATTAATGAAGGGGGAGGGGCTTGAGCAGGGGAGAATTGAAAGGGGAGGGGCTTGAAAAGTGGGAGGGGCTTAACTGGGTAAAAATGGGAGGGGATTGAGGGAAGGGGTGTGGGTTTGGTATTTAAATGAGGTGGGCGTGGCCTGGAGGGGTGTGGCTTGTAAAAATTGGGCGTGGCTTAATGATAGGTGGGTGGGCATAAAGGGGGCGGGGTTTGGTGTGAGTGGGCGGGGTTGGTGGGTGGGGGAGGGGCCGGCAGGGGCGTGGGGCGTGTCCGGTGGGCGTGTCCCGAGCCGGCCCCGCCCCCCAGGCCGGCTGAACGTGAAGAACGAGGAGCTGGACGCGATGATCAAGGAGGCCTCGGGGCCCATCAACTTCACCGTGTTCCTCACCATGTTCGGGGAGAAGCTCAAGGGTGAGACCCGAAATGACCCAAAATCCGGAAAATTCACCCCAAAAAACCCCGAAATCCTGAAAATTCACCCCCAAAATAACCAAAATAACCAAAATCCCGCCCAAAATAACCCAAAATAACCCAAATAACGCCACCGTGTTCCGCACCATGTTCGGGGAGAAGCTCAAAGGTGGGACCCCCAAAAGATAACCCAAAATGACCCAAAATAACCCAAAATCCAGAAAATTCCACCCAAAATTACCCAAAAATAACCCAAAATAACCCCAAAATAACTCAAAAATAACTCAAAATAACCCCAAATAACCCAAATAACGTCACCGTGTTCCGCACCATGTTTGGGGAGAAGCTCAAAGGTGAGGACCCCAAAAAATAACTCAAAATGACCCAAAATGACCCAAAATCCAGAAAATTCCACCCAAAATTACCCAAAAATAACCAAAATCCCGCCCAAAATAACCCAAAATAACCCAAATAACTTCACCGTGTTCCTCACCATGTTCGGGGAGAAGCTCAAAGGTGGGGCCCAAAAATGACCCAAAATCCGGAAAATTCACCCCAAAAAACCCCCCCAAAAATCCAGAAAATTCCACCCAAAATCCAGGAAATTCACCCTGAAATGACCCCAAATAACCCAAATCCCACAACAAATGCCCCAAGTTTAACCCAAAATAACCGAAATTTGCCCCAAAATCCCCCAAATTCACCCCAAAAACCCCCCCCTCGGCCCCTCCCCCACCCTCTGCGGGGTGACCTCCCCGCCCCTCCCCCACCCCCCTCCATCCCTCCCCCTCCCTGCTGTGACTCCCCCTGACCCCTCCCCACCCCCTCTGAGTCCTTGGCCCCTCCCCCTCCCCCTTGGCCCCTCCCCCACCCCATGACTCCTCCCCCTCCCCCTTGGCCCCTCCCCCACATTTCTGACCCCTCCCCCAACCCTTTGGCCCCTCCCCCACCCAGGTCTGACTCCTCCTCCCTCCCGTGGCTCCTCCCCCTCCATCTTGGCCCCTCCCCCACCTTCTTGACTCCTCCCACTCCCCCTCGGCCCCTCCCCCAACCCT
>NW_026990116.1:0-31390 GCF_036417665.1 Passer domesticus | reverse complement strand
AATTTTTGGATGAAAATGGGAATTTGGGGCAAAATTTGTGGCAAATTTGGGAAACTTTTGGATTCAAATTTGGGGTAAAATTTGGGGCAAATTTGGGGAATTTTTGGGTGAAAATGTGGGGAATTTGGGGCAAATTTGGGCAATTTTTGGGATGAAAATGTGGGAAATTTGGGGCAAAATTTGGGGCAAATTTGGGGAATTTTTGGATGAAAATGTGGGAAATTTGGGGCAGAATTTGGGGGAAATTTGGGAAATTTTTGGGTGAAAATGTGAAATTTTGGGCAAAATTTGGGACAAATTTGGGGAATTTTTGGATGAAAATGTGGGGAATTTGGGGCAAAATTTTGGGCAAATTTGGGCAATTTTTGGGGCGGGAAATTTTTTGCGAAACGCGGGAATTTTGGGGTGCAGATTTTTGGGGTAAAACCCGGGGATTTTGGGGAAATATTTGGAAATTTCCGGAATTTCTGATTTTTTTTTGTTTCCCTCCCGCAGGCCCCGCCCCCCCGGAGGCCCCGCCCCTTCCTGCCGTGCCCCCTCCCACCTCCTCCCTTAGCCCCGCCCCCTCCCGCCCTGGCCCCGCCCCCCCCGGCGCCGGCCCCGCCCCCCCCCTGTGGGACCCCCAGCCCCAAATCCCGAACGGGGCCCTCAGGGGGCAGCTGGGGGACCAGTGGGGAGAGTGCCAGGTCAGGGTGAGTGACCACTGAGTGACCACTGAGTGACCACTGACCCTGAGTGACCACTGAGTGACCACTGAGTGACCACTGACCCTGAGTGACCAATGAGTGACCACTGACCTCTGAGTGACCCCTGAGTGACCCCTGAGTGACCACAGTGACCAACGGGGCCCTCAGGGGGCAGCTGGGGGACCCATGGGGAGAGTGCCAGGTCAGGGTGAGTGACCACTGAGTGACCAACTGACCACTGAGTGACCAACTGACCACTGACCCCCTAATGACCCCTGAGTGACCATTGAGTGACCCCTGAGTGACCACTGACCACTGAGTGACCACAACCCCAAAATGACCCCAAAAAGCCCCAAAAAATGACGTCAAAATGGGCCAAAATGACCCGAAATGACCACGAGTAACCCTTAAATGACCAGTGAATGACCAATGAGTGACCAATGAATGACCACTGACCCCTGAGTGACCCCTGAGTGACCACTGACCACTGAGTGACCAGTGAGTGACCACAGCCCTAAAAATTATCCTAAAAATAACAAAAAATGACCCAAAATGACCACGAGTGACCCCTTAAATGACCAGAGAGAGACCACTGACCACTGAGTGACCAGTGAGTGACCCCTGAGTGACCCTGAGTGACCCCTGAGTGACCCTGAGTGACCACTGAGTGACCCCTGAGTGACCAGTGAGTGACCACAACCCAAAATGACCCCAAAAAATCCCAAAAAATGACCTAAAAATTGCCCAGAATGACCCAAAAATGACCGCTGAGTGACCACTGACCAGTGAGTGACCCTGAGTGACCCCTGAGTGACCACTGAGTGACCACTGAGTGACCAATGAGTGACCACAACCCCAAAATGACCCCAAAAAATCCCAAAAAATGACCTAAAAATTGCCCAAAAATGACCTAAAAACTGCCCAAAATGCCCCAAAAGTGACCGCTGAGTGACCACTGACCAGTGAGTGACCCCCTGAGTGACCACTGAGTGACCACTGAGTGACCCCTGAGTGACCACAACCCCAAAAATTACCCAAAAAATCTCAAAAAATGACTTAAAAATGACCCAAAAATGCCCCAAAATGCCCCAAAAGTGACCGCTGAGTGACCGCTGAGTGACCCCTGACCCCGGTGACCCCTGGGTGACCCCTGGGTGACCCCTGGGTGACCCCTGTCCCGCGTGTCCCCAGGGTCCCCTGGAGCTGCCGCGGCGCGAGCGGCGCCCCCCGCGGGAGCTGCTGAGCACGCCCGCGCACGGTGGGGCCCGCAACGAGCCACGGGGACCCAAAGTGACCCAAAAATGAGCCCAAACTGACCCCAAACTGACCCCAAACAACTGACCCAAATCTGACCCAAAGGGACCCAAAAATGAGCCAAAAATGAGCCCAAACAACTGACCCAAATCTGACCCCAAAAAACTGACCCAAATCTGACCCAAAAGTGGCCAGAAATGACCCAAAAATGACCCAAAAATGAGCCCAAACTGACCCAAATCTGACCCAAAAAACTGACCCAAACTGACCCCAAACTGGCCAGAAATGGCCAAAATGACCCAAAAATGAGTCCAAAACTGACCCCAGACTGACCCCAAACTGACCCAAAACTGACCCAAAAAACTGACCCCAAACTGACCCCAAACTGGCCAGAAATGGCCAAAATGACCCAAAAATGAGTCCAAAACTGACCCCAGACTGACCCAAACTGACCCAAAACTGACCCAAAAAACTGACCCAAAACTGACCCAAAAACGGCCAAAAATGGCCAAAAGCACCCAAAAAATGAGCCAAAACCTGACCCCAAACTGACCCAAAACTGGCCAAAAATGACCAAAATGACCCAAAAATGAGCCCAAAACTGACCCAGAAACTGACCCAAAACTGGCCAAAAATGACCCCAAAATGACCCAAAAATGAGCCCAAAACTGACCCCAAACTGACCCAAATCTGACCCAAAAAACTGACCCCAAACTGACCCAAAACTGGCCAAAAATGACCCAAAATGACCCCAAACTGACCCAAACCTGACCCAAACAACTGACCCAAAAACTGACCCAAAACTGGCCAAAAATGGCCAAAAATGGCCAAAAGCACCCAAAAATGAGCCCAAAACTGACCCCAAACCTGACCCCAAACTGACCCAAAACTGGCCAGAAATGACCAAAAGCACCCAAAAATCACCCAAAATGGGACCCAAAAATGAGCCAAAAAATGAACCAAAAACCCCCAAAAGTGACCCAAAAGTGAACCAAAAACTGACTCAGAAACCCCAAAAATGAACCAAAATCACCCACAAATGACCCAAAAACTGGCCCAAAACTGATCAAATCTAACCCAGAATTGACCAAAAACTGACTCAAAAAATCACCCAAAATCTGACTCAAAATCCCCAAAAATGACCCAAAATGGACCAAAATGTGACCCCAAAATCTGACCCAAAAACTGACCCAAAATCACCAAAAATGACCCAAAAAATGACCCAAAATCCCAAATCTGACCCAAAAACTGACCCAAAAACCCCAAAAATTGATGCAAAAACCCCAAAATCTGATCCAAAATCCCCAAAACTGACCCCAAACTGACCCAAAACCCAAAACTGGCCAGAAATGACCCAAAATCGACCCAAAAATGAACCAAAATCCCCAAAAAAATTGACCCAAATCTGAGCCAAAAACCTCAAAAATGACCAAAATGTGACACAAAAAACTGCCCCAAAATGTGACCCCAAAATGAACCAAAAACTGACCCAAAACCCCCAAAATTGACCCAAAAAGTGACTCAAAAACCCCAAAATCTGACCCAAAATCACCCAAAATGACCCGAAAATGACCCAAAAACTTACCCAAAAACGCCCAAAATTGACCCAAAATTACCAAAAATGACCCAAAATGTGATCCAAAAAGTGGACCCAAAAGACTGACCCAAAAATGAACCAAAATGACCCAAAAATGACCCAAAAACCACCAAAAATGACCAAAATCACCCAAAAATCACCCAAAATGGGACCCAAAACTGAACCAAAACGCAGCCCCAAAATGTGATCCAAAATCCTCAGAAATGACCCAAAAATGGACCAAAAACTGACCCAAACTGACCAAAAATGGCCAAAAATGGCCAAAAATGGCCAAAAATGAGCCCAAAACTGACCCCAAACTGACCCAAATCTGACCCAAAAACTGACCCAAAACTGACCCAAAACTGGCCAAAAATGAGCCCAAAAGCACCCAAAATGGGACCCAAAAATGGGACCAAAAATATGACCAAAAACTGACCCAAAAACCCCAAAAATGACCCAACAATGACCAAAAATGACCCCAAAAATGACCCAAAAATAAGCCAAAAAATGCACCAAAAAATGAACCAAAAAAACTGACCCAAAACTAAGCAAAAATGACCAAAATCACCCAAAAATGACCCAAAATGGGACCCAAAAACGACCCAAGACTGAGCAAAAATGACCCAAAATCTGACCCAAAATCCGAACCAAAACCACTAAAAACTGACCCAAAATCACCAAAAACTGACCCAAAATCACCAAAAACTGACCCAAAATGTGACCCGAAAAATGACCCAAAATCCCAAAATCTGACCCAAAAACCCCAAAAATTGATGCAAAAACCCCAAAATCTGATCCAAAATCCCCAAAACTCAACCAAAAATGACCCAAAACCTGACCCTAAAACTGACCTAAAAACCCCAAAATTGACTTAAAAACTGACACAAAAACCCCAAAAATGACCCAAAACCCCAAAATCTGACCCAAAATTACCAAAAATGACCAAAAGCACCCAAAAATGACCCAAAAACTGACCCCAAACTGACCCAAAACTGGCCAAAAATGACCAAAAGCGCCCAAAAACTGACCCAAAAAGGGACCCAAATCTGACCCAAAACCCCCAAAATGTGACCCAAAAATCCCAAAAATGACCCAAAATGTGACCCAAAAAATGAGCCAAAACTGAGCAAAAATGACCCAAAAACTGACCGAAAGCTGGCCAAAAATGACCAAAATCACCCAAAAATCACCCAAAAATGACCCAAAAATGACCCAAAAACTGACCCAAAAATGACCCAAAAAACTGACCCCAAACTGACCCAAAACCGCCAAAAATGACCCCAAAATGACCCAAAATCCGAACCAAGAACACTGAAAACTGACCCAAAATCACCAAAAAATGACCCAAAAACCCCCAAAATTGACTGAAAATCACCAAAAAATGACCCAAAATCTGACCCAAAAACTGACCCAAAACCACCAAAAATGACCCAAAAACTGACCCAAAAAATGACCCAAAAATCCCAAAATCTGACCCAAAAACTGACCCAAAATTGATGCAAAAACCCCAAAATCTGATCCAAAATCCCCAAAAATGACCCAAAATCTGATGCGAAAAAGACCCAAAATGTGACCCAAAAATCCCAAAAATGACCCAAGATGTCACCCAAAATCTGACACAAAAACTGACCCAAAATCCCCAAAATCTGACCCAAAATGTGACCCAAAAAATGAACCAAAACTGAGCAAAAATGACCCAAAAAACTGACCCCAAACTGGCCAAAAATGACCAAAATCACCCAAAAATCACCCAAAATGGGACTCAAAAATGAGCCAAAAAATGAGCCCAAAACTGAGCAAAAATGACCAAAATCATGCAAAAATCACCCAAAATGGGACCCCAAAATGAACTAAAATCACCCAAAAATGACCCAAAATTGATCCAAAAATGACCCAAAATCTGACCCAAAACTGAGCAAAAATGACCCAAAAATTACCACAAATGACCAAAAAAACTGATCCAAAAATGAACAAAAATGAACAAAAATGACCCAAAATCCCCAAAAATGACCCAAAATCCAACCCAAAAACTGACCCAAAATCTTGAGTCAAAAACCCCAAAATGTGACCCAAAATGACCCAAAGTGAGACCCAAACCCAGAACTGCCACGGTGGGATCTGAAAATGACCAAAATCACCCAAAATGGCCCAAAATGGCCCAAAATCAGCCAAAAAGGATCCAAAATGTGACCCAAAAATGAGCCACAGTGACCCAAAATGTACCCCAAAAACCCCAAAAATGACCCAAAATGGACCAAAATCACCCAAAATGGGACCCAAAAATGAGCAAAAAACTGACCCAAAACTGAGCAAAAATGACCCAAAAATGACCCAAAATTGCCCCAAAATCTGCCCCAGAACTGCCCCAGGGACCCCAAATTCTGCCCCAGGGGACCCAAAATCTGCCCCATAGATCCCAAAAACTGCCCCAAAACTGCCCCAGGGACCCCAGAACTGCCCCAGGGACCCCGAATTTTCCCCATAGATCCCAAAATCTGCCCCCAAACCCCCAAATCTGCCCCGAAACTTCCCCAGAAACCCAAAATCTGCCCCAGGGACCCCAAAACTTTCCCAAATCTGCCCCAGAACTGCCCCGGGGACCCCAAAATCTGCCCCAGGGACCCCAATTTTGCCCCATAGATCCAAAATCTGCCCCAAAATCTGCCCCAGGGACCCCAAACTGCCCCAAATTCTCCCCAAACCCCCAAATTTCCCCCAAAACCCCCAAATCTGCCCAAAATCTGCCCCAGGGACCCCAAAACTGCCCCAAATTTCCCCCAAACCCCCCAATATTCCCCCAAACCCCAAATCTGCCCCAAAACCCCCAAAATTGCCCCAAAATCTGCCCGAAAACTGCCCCGGGGACCCCAAAATCTGCCCCAGGGACCCCAAATCTGCCCAAGGGACCCCAAATCTGCCAGAAAAACCCCAAAATCTGCCCCCAAAACCCCAACATTTACCCCATAGGTTCCAAATCTGCCCCAGGGACCCCAAAACTTTCCCAAATCTGCCCAGAACTGCCCCGGGGACCCCAAAATCTGCCCCAGGGACCCCAAAATCTGCCCCAAATTCCCCCCCAAACCCCAAATCTGCCCCAAAACCCCCAAAATTGCCCCAAAATCTGCCCCAGAACTGCCCAGGGACCCCAAAATCTGCCCCAGGGACCCAAATTTTCCCCATAGATTCCCAAAATCTGCCCCCAAACCCCCAAATCTGCCCCAAAATCTGCCCCAGGGACCCCAAATCTGCCCCAGGGACCCCAAAACTTTCCCAATCTGCCCCAGAACTGCCCCAGGGACCCCAAAATCTGGCCCAGGGACCCCAATTTTGCCCCAGGGACCCCAAAATCTGCCCCAAAACCCCCAAAATTGCCCCAAAATCTGCCCCAGGGACCCCAAAATCTGCCCCAGGGACCCCAAATTTCCCCATAGATCCCCAAAATCTGCCCCCAAACCCCCAAATCTGCCCCAAAATCTGCCCCAGGGACCCCAAATCTGCCCCAGGGACCCCAAAACTTTCCCAATCTGCCCCAGAACTGCCCCAGGGACCCCAAAATCTGCCCCGAAACTTCCCCAGAAACCCAAAATCTGCCCCAGGGACCCCAAAATTGCCCCAAAATCTGCCCCAGGGACCCCAGTTTTACCCCATAGATCCCCAAAATCTGCCCCCAAACCCCCAAATCTGCCCCAGGGACCCCAAATCTGCCCCAGGGACCCCAAATTTACACCAGGGACCCCAAAACTTTCCCTAATCTGCCCCAGAACTGCCCCAGGGACCCCAAAATCTGCCCCAGGAACCCCAAAATCTGTCCCCAAACCCCCAAATCTGCCCCAGAACTGCCCTGGGGACCCCAATTTTGCCCCAGGGACCCCAAAATCTGACCCAGGGACCCCAAAACTTCCCCAAAATCTGCCCCAGAACTGCCCCAGAAACCCAAAATCTGCCCCAGAAACCCAAAATCTGCCCCAGGGACCCCAAAACTGTCCCAAATTCCCCCCCAAACCCCCAATCTGCCCCCAAAACCCCCAAAATTGCCCCAAAATCTGCCCCAGAACTGCCCCAGGGACCCCAAATCTGCCCCAGGGACCCCCAAAATTGCCCCAAAACCCCCAAATTTCCCCCCAAATTTCCCCCACCCCCCCGTGTCTGACGCTCCGTCCCCTCCCCCCCCCGGGGCAGCGCCCCTCCCCCCCCCGCTGCAGCTGCTGTGGTCGCTCTGCGCTCGGCCCCGCCCCCGGCCCCGCCCCCGGCCCCGCCCCCCGGCCCCGCCCCCGGAGCTGCCCAGCGAGGTCGAGGTGGGCGTGGTCCCCGAATTCCCCCAAATTCCCCCAAAATTTCCCCGAATTCCTGACTCCGGAAATCCCCGAATTCCTCAATCCCAAATCCCCCGTTTTCCAAAAATCCCAAATCCCCCAAAAATCCCAATTCCCAAATTCCCAAAAATCCCAAATTCCCAAAAATCTAATTCCCAAATCCCCCAAATCCCCAAAAATCCCAAATTCCCAAAAATCCCAATCCCCAAAAATCCCAATCCCCAAAAATCCCAATCCCCAAATTCCCAAAAAATCTCAATTCCCAAATCCCCCAAATTCCCCCAAAATCCCAAACCCCCCAATTCCCGAAAATCCCGAATTCCCCAAAATCCCAATCCCCAAATTCGCGAAAATCCCAAATTCCCAAAAATCCCAATCCCCAAAAATCCCAAATTCCCCAAAAATCCCCATTCCCAAATTCCCAAAAATCCCAAATCCCCCAATTCCCGAAAATCCCGAATTCCCCAAAATCCCAATCCCCAAATCTCCCAAATTCCCTGAAATCCTGGAATTCGGAATCCCCCAATTCCCAAAAAACCCCAAATTCCCAAAAACCCCAATTCCAAATCCCCCAAATCCCCAAAAATCCAAATCCCAAAATCATTGAAATTCCCAAATTCCTGACCCCGAAAATCCCCAAATTCCCAAAAATCCCGAATTCCTCAGCCCGAAAATCCCCAAATTCCTCAATCCCAAATGCCTCAATCCCCAAAAATCCCAAATCCCCCATTTCCCAAAACTCCCAAATTCCCCAAAATCCCACATCCCAAATTCCCAAAAATCCCAAATCCCCCCATTCCCGAAAATGCCAAAATCCCAAAAATCCCAATCCCCCAAAATCCCAAATTCCCAAAAATCCCAATCCCCAAATTTCCAAAATTCCCAAAATCCCAAATTCCTGACCCCGAAAATTCCCTAATTCCCAAAAATCCGATTTCCCAAAAATCCCAATTCCCAAATTCCCCAAAATTGCAAATCCCCAATTCCCAAAAATCCCTAAAATGCCCAAATTCGGAATCCCAGAATTCCCAAAAATCCTTAAATCCCAAATCTGAAAAATCCCAATTCCCAGAAATCCAAATTCCCAAAAATCCCCAAATTCCTGAACCCCAAATGCCCTGATTCCCGAAAATCCCAAAATTCCCGAAAATCCCAAATTCCCAAAAATCTAATTCCCAAAAATCCCAAATTCCCTGAATTTCCATAATCCCGAATTCCTGAATCCTAAAATTCCCTGAAATCCCCAAATTCCGAATCCCAGAATTCCCAAATTCCTCAATCCCAAATCCCCCGTTTTCCAAAAATCCCAAATTCCCAAAAACCCCCAAATTCCTGACCTTGAAAATCCCAAATTCCTGAGCCCAAAAATCCCCAAAAATCCCAATTCCCAAAATTCCTGAAAATCCCAAAAATCCCAATGCCCAAATCCCCAAAATCCAAATTCCCAAAATTCCCAATTTCCGAATTCCCCAAATTCCCAAAAATCCCAAATTCCCAATTCCCAAAAATCCCTAAAATCCCCAAATTCCTGACCCCGAAAATCCCAAATCCCTGAAAATCCCAATTCCCAAATTCCCAAAATTCCCAAATTCCCCAAAATCCCAAATTCCCAAAAATTCAAATCCCAAAATTCCCCAAATCCCCCAAATTCCTGACCCCGAAAATCCCAAATCCCCGAAAATCCCAAATTCCCAAAAATTCAAATCCCTAAAATCCCCAAATTCCTGACCCCCAAAATCCCAAATCCCCCAATTCCCAAATTCCTAAAATTTCCACAATCCTGAATTCCTGAATCCCAGAATTCCCAAAAATCCCAAAATCCCAAATCTGAAAAATCCCAAAAATCCAAATCCCCAAATTCCCAAATTCCTGACCCCGAAAAGCCCAAAATTCCTGAATCCCAAATCCCCCAATTCCCAGAATTCCCAAAACCTGTCCAAAAAATCGGAATTTTTCCCAAATTTCCCCCCCCAAAAAAATCCCAATTTTAACCCTTAAAATCCCCAAATCCCCAATTTTTCCCCAAAACCCAAAATTCCCAAATTTTTCTCAAAAATTCCCATTTTCCCCCCAAAATTCCCAAATTTTCACAAAAATTACAATTTTTCCCCAAAATTCCCAATTTTGATCTTTAAAATCCCCCAAAATTCCCAATTTTCCCCCCAAATTTTCCCCAAAATTCCCATTTTTTGCCCCCAAAATCCCAATTTTTCCCCAAAAAATGTCCCAAAAATCCCAATTTTTTTCCCCAAAATCCCCAAATTTCCCTCCAAATTCCCATTTTTGCCCAAATTCCCCGGATTTTGCCCCAAATTTGTCGCCCAGGTGCTGCGGGAGGCGCTGGAGCCGAGCCTGGCCCCGCCCAGCTCCGGTGAGAGATTTGGGGAAATTTGGGGAAATTTGGGAGATTTTGGGGAAAATTTGGGGGAAATTCGGGAATTTTGTGAGAAATTTGGGGGAAAATGGAGAAAATTTGGGAGTTTTTGGGAAAATTTGAGAATTTTGGGAGAAATCCAGGGAAATTTTGGGGAATTTTGGGAGAATTTGGGAGAAATTTGGGAAAAAATTGAGAAAAATTTGGGGATTTGGGGAAAATTTGGGGAAAATTTGGGCATTTTTGGGAAATTTTGGGGGAAAATTCAGAATTTTGTGAAAAATTGGAAATCTGGGGAAAATTTCGGAAAATTTTGCAAGAAATTTGGGTATTTTAGGAAAAATCTCCAAAAATTTGGGGGGAAATGGGGAAAAATTGGGAATTGTTGGGAAAATTTGGGAATTTTGGGGGAAATTGGGGAAATTTGTGGGAAATTTGGGGGGAAATTTGGGAATTTTTTGGGGGGTTTTATTTTATTTTTTAAAATATTTGGGGAATTTTTAGGAAATTTTGGGGAAAATTTGGGGAAAATTTGGGATTTCTTGGGAAAATTGGGGAGTTTTATTTTATTTTTGGGATTTTTTGAGAAATGTTGGGGATTTGGTGGAAAAATTAAGGAAGAATTTGGGACTTATTTTAATTTTTGGGGCATTTTTGGAGGAATTTTTGGGATTTTGGGGAAAATTTGGGGAAAAAAATTGGGAATATTTTTTGGGTTTATTTTAATTTTTTGGGATTTTTTTGGGAATTACTTAGGAAAATTTGGAAAAATTTTGGGGAAAAACTGGAGAATACAACTTTGGGGAAAATCTGGCAACTTTGGAAAATTTGGAGAGAATTTGGGATTTTTTGGGAAACGGGAAAATTTGGGATTTTCTTGTTGAGAATTTGGGAATTTTTTTTGAATTTTTTGGCATTTTTGGGGATTTTTTGGGGTTTTGGGGGAAAATTTGGGGTTGCTTTGAGGTTTTTGGAGAATTTTGGGGAAAATTTTTGGATTTTTTAGGAATTTCTAGACAAATTTGGAGAAATTTTGGGGTTTTTAGGGAAAAATGAATATTTTTGGGTTTAATTTTAATTTTTGGGAATTATTTGTAAAAATCTGGGATTTTGAGAAAAAAATTGGGATTTTCTTGGGCAAAATTTGGGAATGTCTGTGGAATTTTGGGAAAATTAGTGAGAAATTTCGGGAATTTGGGGAATTTTGGGGTTTTTTTTGAAATTTTGGGGGAAAATTGGTAAGTTTGGGGAATTTTGGGCCTTCTTGGAGAATTTTTGGGAAATATTTGGGGAAATTTGGGATTTTGGTTCAAAAATTTGGCAATTTTGAGTAACTTGTGGAAAAACCGGGAATTTTCTTGGAATTTTGGGGAAAATTTTGGATTTTTTGGAGAATTTGGGAATAATTTTTATAAATTTGGAATTTTTGGGCGAAAATTTGGGAGGATTTTGGTGAATTTTGGGATTTTTTGTGTTAATTCCGCCCCTCCCCCCTCAGAGATTTCCCTGGAGCCGTTGGAGGAGGAGCCGAGGTGGGGGCGTGGCCTAAACCCCAAATGGGCGTGGCCTAACCCGGAAGTGACTTCGATTCGCCCCGAAATGACCGGAATTAAACCCAAAGCGGAATCGAGGGCGGGAATTGCGGAAAATTCCAGAAAATCGCAGAAATTTTGGGAAAATTTGGGCGATTGTGCACAAAATTTGAGGAAAAAGTAAAAAAATCCGGCACAAAATGGCGGCCGGAAGCTGCCACCGCAACCGGAAGTGGGCGAGGCCTAACCAGGAAGTGATGAAAATAATTTAAACATTGTCAGGATTGGACCGGAAGTGGAATTGGGATCAAAATTGGGGGGAAATTGACAAAATTTTTTAAATTTGGGGAGAATTTCGGCGTTTTTTGGTGAAATTTGAAAGAAAAAATCGAAAAATCTGCGATAAAATGGCGGCCGGAAGTGGGCGGAGTGAAACCCGGAAGTGGAGTGTAAAACCAGGAAGTGAAAATTATGCTTAAAAATTGATAGAAACCCGGAAGTAAGAGGGGAAGTGGGCGGAGCTAAACCCGGAAGTGATGTCATTTAAAGATTTAGTGGCCAAAATTTGACCGGAAGTGGGATTGAGTGGGGTTTAGAGGAGGGGGCGTGGCCTAACCTTGTGGCTCCTCCCACCAGCGTCCCGCCACTTCCGGCCCCGCCCCCCGAGGTTCTCCCGGAGCTCCCGGAAGTGCCGGCGATTGACCTCAGGAGGTGGGGCCGGAACGTTCTGGAATTTTGGGGATTTTGGGGAAATTTTGGGAATTTTTTGAGTTTTTTCAATGTTGGGAAATTTTGGGAAATTTTTTTGTCATTTTGGGGAAAATTTGGGATTTTTTGGGGGAAATTTTCATGAATTTTTATGGGAAATTTGTGAAATTTTTTTTGGAATTGTGATGAATTTTTATGGAAAATTTGGGGAATTTTTGCGAATACTTTTGGAATATTTGGGAAATTTTTGGCTGAATTTGGAAAATTTTAGTTTTTATTTTAAATTTTGGTGGATTTTAGGAAAATTTTTTAAAAATCTTGGGTAATTTCGTGGAAATTTTAAAAATAATTTTAATAATAATTTTTAATAAACTTTTCCAGAATTTATTTCTGGAAATTTTAATGGTTTTTTTGAGGAATTTTTTTTGAGATTTGAAAAGAATTTTAGGATGAAAACTTTCAGATTTTTCCATGAATTTCTCAAAATTTTTCTACTTTATTTTACTTTCTGCAGAACTTTTCCACATTTTTTTTAAATTTTTTGGGGATTTTTTTTAATTTTTGAGGAATTTTTTGCTGAATTTGGGAAAATTTTGTTTTTGTTTTAAATTTTGGTGGATTTTAGGAAAATATTTTAAATTCTTGGGTAATTTTGTGGAAAGTTTTTTAGGAATTTTTCCAGTAATTATTAATAAAAGTTTTCAGAATTTATTTCTGGAAATTTCAATTAATTTTTTAAAATGTAATTAATTATTTTAAAATTTATTTTCCTAAAAAATTAATTTTAATTAATTTTTTTAGGAACCTTTCTTAGACATTTTTAAAGGATTTTGGATGAAAATTTTGGGATTTTTTAATGAATTTCTCAAATTTTTCCACTTGTTTTTTCTCATTTTTGCTGAATTCTCCCAAAATTTTTAAAAAATTTTTTGAGGAATTTTGATGAATTTTACTCGAATTTTAATCAAAATATTTTATAATTATTTTTTAATTTTGGGAGACTTTTTCATCATTTTTAAATTATATTTTTAATTAGTCTAAATTAATTTTTCGGGGATTTCCCCAATAAATCTTAAAATAATTTTCCCAATAAATTTTTCCAGGAATTTTGATGAATTTTTGGGATTTTTTTCACATTTTTAATCACTGTTTTCCCCAATTTCCCATTAATTACCCCAATCCATTCCCCTCCCCCCAGGCTGATCCTGGACCACGCCCAGGAGGGGGCGGAGCTTGGCGCCATCTTGGGCCCGGATTGGCCACGCCCCCGCGTGGCTCGGGCCTTCGCTCTCTGCCTGGGTGAGCCACGCCCCCTTTCCATAAGCCATGCCCACTCCCCCTTAAACCACGCCCCTTTAAACTTTCACCAACTTTAGCCCCTCCCCTTTAATCCCCACCCACTTTAAGCCCCTCCCACTTTTCATTCCCCTTCAATCTCCACCCACTTTAAGCCACACCCCCTTCACCACCTGATTTTAAGCCCCGCCCCTCAAACCCTTCTCAGGGCCACACCCATTTAAGCCCCGCCCACTCCATTAAAACCACTTTATTTAGCCTCTCCCCTTAAGCCCCGCCCACTTTAAGCCCCTCCCTGCAATTCTTCCATGTTAAGCCACACCCCTTTATTCCATTTAAGCCCCACCCCTTTAATTATTTTAAAACCCCACCCACTTCAAGCTCCACCCCTTTAAAATATTTCCATATAAGCCCCACCCACTTTAAGCCCCGCCCCTTTAATAATTTTTATTTAAGCCCCGCCCACTTTAAGCCCCGCCCCTTTAAATATTTCCACTTAAGCCCCACCCACTTTAAGCCCCACCCCTTCAAACACTTCCCCATTAAGCCACGCCCCCTTTTACTACAAGCCACGCCCCCTCTTCATGAAACAGTGAATTTTTAATGGCCCCTCTTAAGCCCCGCCCACTTTAAGCCCCA
Organism: Passer domesticus; assembly: GCF_036417665.1. Lineage (NCBI taxonomy): Eukaryota > Metazoa > Chordata > Aves > Passeriformes > Passeridae > Passer > Passer domesticus. The sequence continues at coordinate 17,009 of NW_026990116.1, read as the reverse complement.
CCCCTTTAATTATTTCCATTTAAGTCCCACCCACTTTAAGCCCCGCCCCTTCAAACACTTCTATATTAAGCCACGCCCCTTTTTAATATAAGACATGCCCCCTCTTTATAAAACAGTGACCTTATAATGGCTGCTCCTTAGCCCCGCCCACTTTAAGCCCTGCCCGTTTAATTATCTCGGCCTAAGCCCCACCCACTTTAAGCTCCTCCCCTTTAATTATCGATATTTAAGCTCCTCCCCTTTAATTATCAATATTTAAGCTCCTCCCCTTTAATTATCGATATTTAAGCCCCGCCCCTTTAAATAGCGCTGCCCAAGCCCCGCCCCTTTGAGCACCAGCAGCAAGCCCCGCCCCTTTGCCCATATTTGGCTAAGCCCCGCCCCCGCAGAGCTGTGCGCCGCCCGCCGGGTGAAGCTGGAGCAGCCCCGGCCCTACGGACCAATCAGCGTGCGGCTCCGCCCCCCGCGGCAATAAACCACGCCCACACGGCCTTACATGGAGTTGTGTGGTTTTTTGTGGGGGTTTTGGGGCAAATTTCAGAATTTTGGGGAATTTGGGGTCAAAGTTGGGAATTTTGTGGTAAAATGTTGGAATTTGGGGAATTTTGAGGTGAAATTTGGGGATTTTGAGGAAATTTTGGGGTGAAATTTGGGAATTTGGGAATTTTGGGAATTGTTAGGTGAAATTTGGGGATTTTGGGGTAAAATTTCGGGATTTTAGGGAATTTTGGGGTGAAATTTGGGGATTTTGGGGTCAAAATTGGGAATTTTGGGTGAAAATTTTGGAATTTTGGGAAAATTTTAGTTGAAGTTTGGGGATTTTGGGGTCAAATTTGGGAATCTTGGAGAATTTTGGGAGGAAATTTGGGAGTTTTGGGTGAAAATTTGGGGATTTTTTGAATTTTGAGGAAGTTTGTGGGAATTTTTGTGTGAAATTTGGGGATTTTGGGAATTTTTAGGTGAAATTTGGGGATTTTGGGGTCAAATCTGGGAATTTTTGGGAATTTTGGGGTGAAATTTTGGATTTTTGGGGAATTTTGAGGTGAAATTTGGGGAAATTTGGGTAAAAATTTGGTGATTTTGAGGACGTTTCTGGGAATTTTGAGGTGAAATTTGGGGATTTTGGGGCCAAATTGGGGAATTTTGGGGTAAATTGTGGGAATTTTGGGTGAAAATTCTGGAATTCTGGGAATTTTGACATGAAATTTGCGGATTTTGGGGATAAATTCAGGAATTTTGGCAATTTTTAGGTGAAATTTGGAGATTTGGTGTAAAATTTGGGGAATTTTGGGTAAAAATTTGGGAATTTTGGGAATTTTGAGGCGGTTTTGGGAAATTTTTGGTGAAATTTGGGAATTTTTAAGTAAAACTTCAGAACTTTGGGGAATTTTGTGGTGAAATTTTGGAAATTTTTGGGTGAAATTTGGGGACTTTGTGTCAAATTTGGGGAATTTTGGGTAAAAATTTGGGGATTTAGAGGATGTTTCTGGGAATGTTGGGGTAAAATTTGGGAATTTGGGGTCAAATTTGGGAATTTTAGGAAATTTTGGGTGGAAATTTGGGGATTTTTCAAAATTTAAGGAAGTTTTTTGGAATTTTCGGGTGAAATTTGGGAATTTTGGGGTGAAATTTGGGGATTTTGGGTGAAAATTTGGGAATTTTGGAGAAATTTTTAGGTGAAATTTGGGGATTTTGAGAATTTTGAGGAAGTTTTTGGCAATTTTTGGGTGAAATTTGTGGATTTTTGGGGTAAAATTTGAGAATTTTGGGGTGAAATTTGGGGGTTTTGGGGTAAAATTTGGGATTTTTAGGGTATTTTGGGTGGAAATCTGGGAATTTTGAGGAAATTTTGTTGAAATTGTTGGGGAATTTTTTTTTAAATTTTAGGAAATTTTGGACTGAATTTTTCGGAAAATTTTTCTTAATTTTTCGGAGAATTCCTCTGCAATTTTATTCAAATTGTATGCAAATTAGCCGCGATGTCATTTACATTTTCACAACAACTTTTTTTTGCAGTTTTGGGCAAATTTTCGGTGAAATTTTGGGTGAAATTCAGGAATTTTGGGCAGAATTTATGAAAATTTTCACGAATTTTGGGAAAATTCCCAACTTTTTAAGCCTCGCCCCCCTCAGAACAAACCACGCCTCCTTTTCATCATCCTCCATTTTTATTGGCTGCCGATGACGTCACCCAACATCCCAGACAAGATGGCGGCGTGGGCGGGGTCCAGCGAGGCCACGCCCTCCCGGAAGCGCTGGGGGTCGGCCCCGCCCACCTGGCGGAGCAGAGCGAGCAGCGATTGGCTGAGATCTGAGGGGGCGGGACCAAAGGGGGCGGGGCCAAGAAGTGACCAAAAAAGGAAAAAATGAGAAAAAAATGAGAAAAAAAAAAGAAAAAAAGTAAAAACTCCCCCAAAATCCCAAAATTTCCCCCACAATTCCAAAATTTCACCCCAAATTCCCAATTTTTCCCCCCAAATTCCCCCAAATTTCCCAAAATTCTCATTTTTCCCACCAAATTTTCCCCCAAATTTGCCTAAAAATTCCCATTTTCCCCCAAAATTCTGCAACAATTCCCAAAATTCCCAAATTTCCCCCAAAATCCCACACAATATTTCCAAATTTCCCAAAAAATTTCCCAAATTTCCCCCAAAATCCCCCTAAATTTCCCCCAAAAATTCCAATTTTTCCCCCAAAATTGCTCCCAACTTCTCCAAATTTTCCCCAAAATCTCCCTAAAATTGAGTGAAAAGCCCAAATTAGCCTCCAAAAAATTCCAATTTTTTTCCCCAAATTCCCCAAAATTCCCAGATTTTCCCCCAAATTCTGGAATTTTTCCTAAAATTTCCCCCAAAATTCCCATTTTCCACAAATGCCACCCAAAATCTCCTCAAAAATCTGAAATTTTCCCCCAATTGTTCCAAAATTCCCAAAAATTCCCAAATTTCCCCCAAAATTTCTCAAAATTCCCCCAAAAATCCCAAATTTTCCCCTCAAATTCCCCAAAATTCTGCAATTTTCCCCAAAACTCCCAAAATCCCCCCAAAATTCCAAATTTTCTCCCCCAAAACCCCAAAATTCCCCCAAAATCTCCCCAAAAATCCCATTTTCCCCCAAATTCCCCCCAAATCCCAAATCCCCCCAAAAATCCCAAAATTCCCCCCAAAATTCCCATTTTCCCCGAATTTCCCCCCAAAATCCCAAATCTCCCCCAAATTCTCCAAAATTTCTCAAAATTATGCCAAAATTTCCCCCAAAATTCCTCCCAAATTTCCAACTTTTCTCCTCAAATTCCTCAAAATTCCTGAAATTACCCCAGAATTTCCCCAAAATCCCCCCAAAATCTCAAAATTACCCCCAAATTCTCCCAAACTCCCTAAAATTCTCGAATTTCCCCCCAAAATTCCCAAATTTACCCCAAAATTCCCCCAAAAATCCATCTAAGAATCCTGTTTTCCCCCCAAAAATTGCAAAATTCTTCCAAGTTCCCCCAAAATTTCCCCCAAAATTCCTCAAATTAAGCCAAATTCCCCGCAAACATCCCAAATTTCCCCCAAAAATCCTGAATTTTCCCCGAATTTCCCCAAATCTCCCCAAAATCTTAAATTTCCCCCCCCAAAATCCCCAATTTTTCCCCCAAATGCTCTAAAACTCCCAAAAATCCCCAAATTTTCCCCAACATTCTCCAAAATTCCCAAAACTCCCCTAAAATTCTCCCCCAAAATTCCCAATTTTTCCCCCAAAATTTCTTAAATTTTCCCCCAAAATCCCCATTTCTCCCCAAATTCCTCCCAAAAATCCCAAATTTCCCCCTCAATTCCCCAAAGTTTCCTCCAAATTCTCCAAAATTCCCAAAATTCCCCCAAAATTCCCATTTTTTCCAAAATTCCCCCAAAATCCCAAATGTTCCCCTCAAAAATCCCAATTTTCCCCCCAAATTCTCCAAAACTCCCTAAAATCCCCAAAATTTCCCCAAAATTCCTTAAAATTCCCCAAAAATTTCCCCCAAAATCCCCATTTTCCCTCAAATTCCCCCAAAAATTCCAAATTCTCCCCCCAAAATCCTAAAATTTTCCCCCAAATTCTCCAAAATTCCCAAAATTCTCCATTTTCCCCGAATTTCCCCCAAAATCTTAAAATTTCCCCCAAAAATCCCCAATTCTCCCCCAAATTCTCTAAAACTCCCTAAAATTCCCAAATTTCTCAAAATTCCCTGAATATTTTCCCCAAAATTACGATACATTTCCCCCAAAAAATCCCATTTTTCCCCAAAATCCCCCCAAAATTTCCCCCCAAATTTTCCCCAAAATTCCCATTTTTTCCCAAAATTGCTCCCCAAATATCAAAACTCCCCAAAATTGCCCAAATTTTCCCAAATCCCGGAATTCCTGACCGGGCTGGAGCCGTCCCAGGGCCAGGGCGGGGCCGACGCCGCGCACGAGCTCGGGGAGGTGCGGGAGGAGCTGGAAATGGGGCAAAATCGGGGGAATTTGGGAAAAATTCAGATTTTTGGGGGGAAATTTGGGAATTTTGGGAACAAATTTGGTTTTTTAGAGGGGAAAATTTGGGAATTTTGGGAGAAAATTTGGCAATTTTGGGGAAAATGTGGGGATTGTGGGAAAAAAATTTGATTTTTGGGAAAAAATTTTGATTTTTTTGGGAAAATTGGAATTTTAAGGGAATTTTGGGGGGAAATTTGGGAATTTTGGGGAAAATTTTGGTTTTTTTAGAGGGGACATTTGGGAATTTTGGGGGAAATTTGGGAATTGTGATGAAAAGATTGGGTTTTTGGGGGAAAATTTGGGAATTTTGGGAAAGAAATCGGGGGTTTTGGAGGGAAAATTTGGGAATTTTGGGAAAAAAATGTGGGAATTGTGGAGAAAAATTTGGGTTTTTGGATGGAAAAATTGGGGGAAAAAATTGGTTTTTTTTGGAAGAAAAATGGGGAGATTTTGGGAGAATATTTGGGAATTTTGGGAGAAAATTTGGGAATTTTGAGAGAAAAATGAGGAATTTGGGGGAAAAATTTAGGATTTTTGGGGAATTTATTGGGAATTGTGCGGGACTTTTTGGGGATTTTGGGAAAAAATGGAATTTTGGGTAAAAATTAGATTTTTAGAGGGAAAATCTAAAAATCTTTGGGGCTGATTTTGGGCGGAATTTGGGTGATTTTGGGGTGAATTTTGGGATTGATTTTGGGCTGAATTTGCATGTTTTTGGGGTTAATTTTGGGGTGAATTTGGGATATTTTTGGGCTGAATTTTGGGCTGAATTTGGGTGTTTTTGGGGTGAATTTGGGCTGAATTCTGGGCTGTATTTTTGGGTATTTTTGGGGTGATTTTGGGTGTTTTTGGGGCTGATTTTAGGCTCAATTTTCGGGTGTGTTTTTGGGTGATTTTGGGGCGATTTCGGGTGTTTTTGGGGCTGATTTTGGGGTGAATTTTGGGATGAATTTTTGGGGTGATTTTGGCCATTTTTGGGGCTGAATTTTGGGCTGTATTTTTGGGTGATTTTGGGGTGAATTTGGGTGTTTTTGGGGTGAATTTGGGGTGAATTTTGGGCTGTATTTTTGGGTGTTTTCGGGGTGATTTTGGGTGATTTGGGGTGATTTTGGGTGGTTTTGGGGCTGATTTTGGGGTGAATTTTGGGGTGAATTTTTGGGGTGATTTTGGGATGCATTGTTGGGTATTTTTGGGGTAAATTTGGGTGTTTTTGGGGTGAATTTGGGGTGAATTTTGGGCTGTATTTTTGGGTGTTTTTGGGGTGTTTTTGGGTGATTTTGGGGCGATTTTGGGTGGTTTTGGGGCTGATTTTGGGGTGAATTTTGGGGTGAATTTTTGGGGTGATTTTGGGATGCATTGTTGGGTGGTTTTGGGGTGATTTTGGGGCTGATTTTGGGCTGTGTTTTTGGGTGATTTTGGGGTGAATTTGGGTGTTTTTGGGGCTGATTTTGGGGTGAATTTTGGGCTGTATTTTTGGGGTGATTTTGGGGTAAATTTGGGCGTTTTTGGGACTGATTTTGGGCTGAATTTTGGGTGATTTTGGGGTGAATTTGGGTATTTTTGGGGTGATTTTGGGATTGATTTTGGGCTGAATTTGCATGTTTTTGGGATTAATTTTGGGCTGAATTTGGGTGGTTTTGGGGTGAATTTGGGGGTATTTTTGTTGTGAATTTGGGGTAATTTGAGGCTGAATTTTGGGGTGAATTTTTGGGTATTTTTGGGGTGATTTTGGGTGTTTTTGGGGCTGATTTTAGGCTCAATTTTCGGGTGTGTTTTTGGGTGATTTTGGGGCGATTTCGGGTGTTTTTGGGGCTGATTTTGGGGTGAATTTTGGGATGAATTTTTGGGGTGATTTTGGCCATTTTTGGGGCTGAATTTTGGGCTGTATTTTTGGGTGATTTTGGGGTGAATTTGGGTGTTTTTGGGGTGAATTTGGGGTGAATTTTGGGCTGTATTTTTGGGTGGTTTTGGGGTGATTTTGGGTGGTTTTGGGACTGATTTTGGGTGTTTTTGGGGTGAATTTTGGGATGAATTTTTGGGTATTTTTGGGGTGATTTTGGGGTGATTTTGGGGTGAATTTTAGGCTGTGGTTTTGGGTGTTTTTGGGGCTGATTTTGGGCTCAATTTTCGGGTGTGTTTTTGGGTGATTTTGGGTATTTTTGGGGCTGAATTTGGGGGTTTTTGAGGCTGATTTTGGGCTGAATTTTGGGATGTATTTTTGGGGTGATTTTGGGTGGTTTTGGGGCTGATTTTGGGGCTGATTTTGGGGTGAATTTTGGGATGACCTTTTGGGTATTTTTGGACTGAATTTGGGTGTTTTTGGGGTGAATTTGGGTGGTTTTGGGGCTGATTTTGGGCTGAATTTTGGGCTGTATTTTTGGGATGAATTTTTGGTTATTTTTGGGGTGAATTTGGGGTGAATTTTGGGCTGAATTTTGGGCTGTATTTTTGGGTGTTTTTGGGGCTGATTTTAGGCTCAATTTTCGGGTGTGTTTTTGGGTGATTTTTGGGTGTTTTTGGGGTGATTTTGGGGTGAATTTTCGGCTGTATTTTTGGGTATTTTTGGGGTGAATTTGGGTGTTTTTGGGGCTGATTTTGGGGTGTTTTTGGGGTGAATTTTGGTCTGTATTTTTGTGTGATTTTGGGGTGATTTTGGGTGTTTCTGGAGCTGATTTTGGGGTGAATTTTGGGCTGAATTTTGGGATGAATTTTTGGGTATTTTTGGACTGAATTTGGGTGTTTTTGGGGCTGATTTTGGGGTGAATTTTCGGCTGTATTTTTGGGTATTTTTGGGGTGAATTTGGGTGTTTTTGGGGTGAATTTTGGGGTGAATTTTGGGCTGTATTTTTGGGGTGATTTTGGCCATTTTTGGGGCTGGTTTTGGGCTGTATTTTTGGTTGATTTTGGGGTGAATTTGGGTATTTTTGGGGTGAATTTGGGCTGAATACTGGGCTGTATTTTTGGGTGTTTTTGGGGTGAATTTTCGGCTGTATTTTTGGGTATTTTTGGGGTGATATTGGGTGTTTTTGGGGCTGATTTTGGGGTGAATTTTGGGCTGTATTTTTGGGTATTTTTGGGGTGATATTGGGTGTTTTTGGGGCTGATTTTGGGGTGAATTTTGGGCTGTATTTTTGGGGTGATTTTGGCCATTTTTGGGGCTGATTTTGGGCTGTATTTTTGGTTGATTTTGGGGTGAATTTGGGTATTTTTGGGGTGAATTTGGGCTGAATACTGGGCTGTATTTTTGGGTATTTATGGGGTGAATTTGGGTGTTTTTGGGGCTGATTTTGGGGTGAATTTTGGGCTGTGTTTTTGGGTATTTTTGGGGTGATTTTGGGTGTTTTTGGGGCTGATTTTGGGGTGAATTTTTGGGTATTTCTGGGTGATTTTGGGTGTTTTTGGGGCTGATTTTGGGGTGAATTTTGGGCTGTGTTTTTGGGTGTTTTTGGGGTGATTTTGGGTGTTTTTGGGGCTGATTTTGGGTCTGATATTGGCCTGTGTTTTTGGGTATTTTTGGGGTGAATTTGGGCTGAATACTGGGCTGTATTTTTGGGTGTTTTTGGGGTGAATTTGGGTGTTTTTGGGGCTGATTTTGGGGCTGATTTTGGGCTGTGTTTTTGGGTGTTTTTGGGGTGACTTTGGGTGGTTTTGGGGCTGATTTTGGGCTGTATTTTTGGGGTGACTTTGGGTGTTTCCGGCTCACCGTGTCGGGCCCCGCCCCAGCAGGAAGCGCAGCACCGGCTCCTCCTCCTCGAGATCCTGCGACAGCGGCAGCGCCCCCAGCAGGAGCAGCAGCGCCTGCCCAGTATGGACCAGTACGGACCAGTATGGACCAGTATGGACCAGTAGGGACCAGTATGGACCAGTATAAACCAGTACGGACCAGTACGGACCAGTACGGACCAGTATGGACCAGTAGGGACCAGTATAAACCAGTACGGACCAGTACGGACCAGTACGGACCAGTATGGACCAGTATAAACCAGTACGGACCGGTACGGACCAGTACGGACCAGTACGGACCAGTACGGACCAGTACGGACCAGTACGGACCAGTACGGACCAGTATGGACCAGTATGGACCAGTACGGACCAGTATAAACCAGTATGGACCAGTATGGACCAGTACAGACCAGTACAGACCAGTATGGACCAGTATGGACCAGTACGGACCAGTACGGACCAGTATAAACCAGTATGGACAGTACGGACCAGTATGGACCAGTACGGACCAGTACGGACCAGTATAAACCAGTATGGACCAGTACATACCAGTACGGACCAGTACGGACCAGTATGGACCAGTATAAACCAGTATCGACCAGTACGGACCAGTATAAACCAGTATGGACCAGTACGGACCAGTATGGACCAGTATAAACCAGTATGGACCAGTATGGACCAGTATGGACCAGTATGGACCAGTATAAACCAGTATGGACCAGTACGGACCAGTACGGACCAGTACGGACCACTATAAACCAGTATGGACCAGTATGGACCAGTATGGACCAGTATGGACCAGTATAAACCAGTATGGACCAGTACGGACCAGTACGGACCAGTATGGACCAGTATGGACCAGTATAAACCAGTACGGACCAGTATAAACCAGTATAAACCATTATGGACCAGTACGGACTGGTACGGACCAGTACGGACCAGTATGGACCAGTACGGACCAGTATAAACCAGTATAAACCATTATGGACCAGTACGGACTGGTACGGACCAGTACGGACCAGTATGGACTCCCAGTGACCCCCTCCCCATTCATCCCAGTCCCTCCCAGTACAAACCAGTAACCCCAAACCCCCTCCCAGTACAAACCAGTTCCCTCCCAGTACAAACCAGTACGGCCCAGTGCCCTCCCAGTAACCCCCAAACCCCCTCCCAGTACAAACCAGTAACCCCAAACCCCTCCCAGTCCCTCCCAGTATAACCCAGTCTGACCAGTACCGTGTCGCGCAGCGCCCCCTGCTGGCGCACCAGCGCTCCCATCGCGTTGTCCCGGACCCGGCCGGGCCCCTCCCCCCCCGGGCCGGAGGGCGTGGCAGCAGAGCTCCGCCCCCGGCCACGCCCCCCTGAGCGCCCGTTAAGGAAAAAGGGGCGGGGCTTGGGGAGCGGGAGGGGGTTGGGTGCCTTATATGGGAATGGGGGCGGGGCTTGGCCTTATATGGGAATGGGGACGGGGTTTGGGGGGTTTTAAAGGAGTGGGGGCGTGGCTTGTGGTGGTGGGCGGGGTTTAAAGGTGGTGGGCGGGGTTTAAAGCCCTTTAATAGAATGTGGGCGTGGTTTAAGGGTGGTGGGCGGGGTCTAAGGGCAGTGGGCGGGGTTTAAAGCCTTTTATTAAAATGTGGGTGGGGTTTAAGGGTGGTGGGCGGGGTTTAACACATTTTAAGATAATGTGGGCGGGTTTTAAGGGTGGTGGGCGGGGCTTGATGCCTTTCACGAGAAAGTGGGCGGGGTTTACAGCCTGTAATGAGTTGTGGGCGGGGTTTAAGTGTGGAGGACGTGGTCTGAACCATTTTAATGGAGTGTGGGCGGGGTTTAAGGCTTGTGGGCGGGGCTTAGAGCCTGTAAAAAGCTGTGGGCGGAGTTTAAGTGAATGGGAGGCGCCCATGCCCTTTTATGGAATTGTGGGCGTGGCTTAGAGAGTGTGGGAGGAGCTTGAGCCCATTTAAATAAATGTGGGTGGGGTTTAAGGCTGGTGGGAGGAGCTTGTGGGCACTGGGCGTGGCTTCAGCCCTTTAAGGCAGTTGTGGGCGTGGCTTAAGTGGAATGGGCGGGGCTTATAGGCGGTGGGAGGGGTTTAAGGGTGGTGGGCGGAGCTTAAATCCATATATTAAAATATGGGCGGGGTTTAAGCACGGTGGGCGGGGCTTAAGTGCAATTACAGAAACGTGGGAGGGGTTTAAGGGCGGTGGGCGTGGTTTAACTGTGGTGGGCGTGGCTTAACTATATTTACAGACATATGGGAGGGGTTTAAGGTTGGTGGGCGGGGCTAAAGTCTATTTATGGAAATATGGGGGAGTTAAACATCGGTGGGCGTGGCTTAAGGGTGGTGGGCGTGGCTTAAGCTCATGTATAGAAATGTGGGAGGGGTTTAAGGGTTGTGGGCGTGGCTTAAGTATATTTACAGATATGTGGGAGGGGTTTAAGGGTGGTGGGCGTGGCTTACCCCCCAAGCCCCTCCCCTCCCCTGCGATTGGCGGATACTCCCGGTGGGCGTGTCCTACGGCCTCCCCGATCCGGCCAATGGCGTAGAAGGCGTTGGCCCTGACCTCGTCGTCGGGGTCGCCGGCGGCCAATCGGAAGGCGGGGCCCAAATCCGGCAGGAAGGGCGTGGCCTCCGCCCCCAGGGCGTGGCCCAGCTGGCCAATCACGGCCGCCGCCCAGGAGCGCGCCCCCGGGTGGGCGGGGTCGGCCAGGGCGGCCAATAGGGAGGGGAGGAGGCGGCGGAAGAGGCGGGGCGGGAAGGCCACGCCCCCTCCGGTGCCGGCCACGCCCTCCCGGGCCATGGCCACGCCCAGCTCCGGCAGCCAATCGGAGGCGGTCTCGCGGAGCTCGGAGCGCTGGGAGGTCTGGGGGGGGCGGGGTTAAACTGGGAGGGACTGGGAGGGACTGGGAGGGGACTGGGAGCAAACTGGGAGGGACTGGGAGGGACTGGGAGGGGACTGGGAGGGACTGGGAGGGACTGGGAGGGACTGGGAGCAAACTGGGATGGACTGGGAGGGACTGGGAGCAAACTGGGATGGACTGGGACAGGTTTAGGATCAAACTGGGATCAAACTGGGAGGGACTGGGATCAAACTGGATCAAACTGGGCTGCACTGGGAGCCCCGCCCCCACCTCGTCCTCGTCGCCGTCCCCCCCGCGACCTCAGGCAGGCGATCTGCGAGGGGGAGGGGCTTAACTGAGCCACGCCCACCCCAAACCACGCCCACCCCCACCAGTCAAACCCCCTAAGCCACGCCCACCACGCATAAACCCACAATAAGCCACACCCACTGCTCTTAAGCCACGCCCACAACCCCTCAACACCTTCTTAAGCCCCGCCCACCTCATTTTAACCCACTCCCACCTCTATTATTTAAGCTCCGCCCCCTTCGTGTTCCAGCTCCGCCCCTCACCTCCCCGGTGATGACGTCACACAGGGCTCGTCCAATGGGCTCCAGCCACTCCTTGTGGGCGTGGCCTGGGGGCTGCAGGATCCGCCCGACCCCGCCCACCGCCCCCAGGGCCCCGCCCACTTCCGGGTCGGCCCCGAGCCCCCTCAGGAGGGCCTGGAGCGCCCCCTGGTGGACGGGGGAGGGCGCTGGAAGGGAAACCAGTAAAAACCAGTACGGACCAGTATGGACCAGTATGGACCAATACGGACCAGTACGGACCAGTACGGACCAGTACGGACCAGTACGGACCAGTATGGACCAGTACGGACCAGTACGGACCAGTACGGACCAGTACGGACCAGTATGGACCAGTACGGACCAGTATGGACCAGTACGGGACCAGTACGGACCAGTATAAACCAGTATGGACCAGTACGGACCAGTATGGACCAGTTCGGACCAGTATGGACCAGTATGGACCAGTATGGACCAGTATAAACCAGTATGGACCAGTACGGACCAGTATGGACCCATTTAAAGCCCTCCCAGTATAACCCACTTCCCTCCCAGTCCAAACCAGTATAAACCAGTAAACCCTGAACCCCCTCCCAGTTCCACCCGGTATAAACCATTATAAACCAGTATAAACCAGTATGGACCCGTTTTAAGCCCTCCCAGTTCATCCCAGTGCCCTCCCAGTCCAAACCAGTCCCTCCCAGTATAAACCAGTTCCCTCCCAGTCCAAACCAGCCCAAACCAGTACAAACCAGTATAAACCAGTACAAACCAGTCTGGGGCTCCCTCCCGCAGCAGCAGACGCTCCCCAGGGCCTCGTAGGCGGCGGCTCTGACCTGGCACTGGGGGAACTGGGAGGGACTGGGAGTTACTGGTTTGGACTGGGAGGGGCTCGGGGGTCACTGGTTTGTACTGGGAGGGGAACTGGGGGCACTGGTTTGTACTGGGATGAACTGGGAGGGGCTCACCTGAGTCAGATCCAAGATGGCCGCCAGGGTGGGATCCAGGTAGGGCAACAAGGCGGAGCTGGGGACCAGTATAAACCAGTATAAACCAGTATGGACCAGTATAAACCAGTATGGACCAGTATGGACCAGTATAAACCACTCCCAGTCCCTCCCAGTACAAACCAGTGCCCCCAGTTCCCCTCCCAGTACAAACCAGTGCCCCAGTTCCCCTCCCAGTACAAACCAGTGCCCCCAGTTCCCCTGCCAGTACAAACCAGTATAAACCAGTTACCCGCAGTTCTCCGCCAGCTCCCCCAGCGCTCCCAGCGCCGCCTCGGCCAATCCGGGGAAAGCTCCGCCCATTTCCACCCTGCGGGGGGCGTGGCATGACCATAAATGGGCATGGCCGGAGCACCGAGCCACGCCCACTCTGCTGGGGCCACGCCCACTCACTCCTGAGGCTCCGCCCACTCCTCGCTGTCGTCCTCCATAGGCTCCGCCCCCTCGGGGTCGTCATGGAGATTCAGCAGCCAATCAGGGGCGTCGGAGGGGGGCTGGGGGCAACAGGGACCAGTATAAACCAGTATGGACCAGTATGGACCAGTATGGACCAGTATAAACCAGTATGGGCCAGTATGGACCAGTATGGACCAGTATAAACCAGTATAAACCAGTATAAACCAGTACGGACCAGAACGGACCAGTATGGACCAGTATAAACCAGTATGGACCAGTATGGACCAGTATGGACCAGTATGGACCAGTATAAACCAGTATGGGCCAGTATGGACCAGTACGGACCAGTATGGACCAGTATGGACCAGTATAAACCAGTACGGACCAGTATAAACCAGTACGGACCAGTATGGACCAGTACGGACCGGTATGGACCAGTATGGACCAGTATGGACCAGTACGGACCAGTATAAACCAGTACGGGCCAGTACGGACCAGGATAAACCAGTATAAACCAGTACGGACCAGTACGGGGCAGTATAAACCAGTATGGACCAGTATAAACCACTTCCAGTCCAAACCAGTAACTCCAAACCCCAAAGCAGTACAAACCAGTATAAACCAGTATAAAAAAAACCAGTTTTTCCTCATTTTTGCCCCATTTCCCCCCATTTTTAACCCTTTAACTCCCTCCCAGCACCCCCAAACCCCCTCCCAGTTTGTCCCAGTCCAAACCAGTAACCCCAGCCCCCAAACCAGCCCAAACCAGCCCAAACCAGCCCAAACCAGTACAGACCAGTACAAACCAGTACAGACCAGTACTCACCGGCGGGGGCGGGGGCCGCAGCGCCCCCTGCAGGACGGGCAGCGCCCGCGGCAGCAGCGGCGCCGCCCCCTCCCCAACAGCTCCGAGACGGCCGCCAGCAGCGCCAGACTGGGACATACTGGTTATACTGGGAGGGACTGGGAGGGACTGGTTATACTGGGAGGGACTGGGACGGGCACTGGGGGGGACTGGGAGGGACTGGGAGGGACTGGGAGGGACTGGGACGGGCACTGGGAGGGACTGGGAGGGACTGGGAGGGACTGGGATCAAACTGGGAGGGGACTGGGTTATACTGGGTGATACTGGGATGGGGACTGGGCCATACTGGGATGAACTGGGAGTGGCTTTGGGGTGACTGGGATGAACTGGGATCAAACTGGGAGGGACTGGGAGGAGTTTGAGCCCTACTGGGATGAACTGGGAGGGACTGGGAGTCACCAAAAGGCCCAAAATGGGCGTGGCCAGAGCGTGGTGGGCGGGGCTTTGCCATAAATGGGCGTGGCTTAGGGGAGTGGGCGTGGCTTTGTCATAAATGGCATTGCTTAGTGGAGTGGGTGTGGTTTGGGGAGTGGGCGTGGCTTTGTTGTAAATGGCATTGCTTAGTGGAGTGGGCGTGGTTTGGGGAGTGGGCGTGGCTTAGCGTAGTGGGCGTGGCCAAGGGAAAGAAAATCCCTTTTTTTCCTCTTTATTTTTGCCTTTTTTGGGAATTTTTTTGGGGGAATTTCCCGGGATTTTTTGGGGGGATTTTTTTGGGATTTGGGGATTTCGGGGATCCGGGGAATTTTTGGGGATTTTCGGGGATTTTTGGGGGGCACTCACGCGACCCTGGTGGCCTCGGAGTCGCCGTCGTCCTCGGCCAATCGCAGCGCGAGCTCCAGCGCCTCCAGCAGCCCCTCCCCCACGTGGGCGGGGCCTAAGGCGGCCAGCACCTCTGGGACCAGTACAGACCAGTATAAACCAGTATGGACCAGTATGGACCAGTACGGACCAGTACGGACCAGTATAAACCAGTACGGACCAGTATAAACCAGTATGGACCAGTACGGACCAGTATGGACCAGTATAAACCAGTACGGACCAGTACGGACCAGTATGGACCAGTACGGACCAGTATGGACCAGTATGGACCAGTATGGACCAGTACGGACCAGTACGGACCAGTATAAACCAGTATGGACCAGTACTGACCGGTATGGACCAGTACGGACCAGTACGGACCGGTATGGACCGGTATGGACCGGTATAAACCAGTACGGACCAGTATGGACCAGTATAAACCAGTACGGACCAGTAAGGACCAGTATGGACCAGTACGGACCAGTACGGACCAGTATGGACCAGTACGGACCAGTACAAATCCCATTTTCCCCCATTTTTAACCCTTTAATCCCCTCCCAGTGCCCTCAAATCCCCTCCCAGTTTGTCCCAGTCCCCTCCCAGTCCAAACCAGTAACCCCAAACCCCAAACCAGTACAAACCAGTACAAACCAGTACAAACCAGTACAAACCAGTCCAAACCAGTAACCCCAAATCCGCATTTCCCTCATTTTTAACCCTTTTTCCCCCATTTTTCACCCATTTTTCTCCATTTTTTTGCCATTTTCCCCCTCCCAGTCCCTCCCAGTCCAAACCAGTATAACCCAGTGCCCTCCCAGTCCAAACCAGTCCAAACCAGTCCCAAACCAGTACAAACCAGTAACCCCAAATCCCCGTTTCCCCCCATTTTATCCAATTTTTAACCCTTTTTATCCCATTTTTCCCCATTTTCCCCCTCCCAGTCCCTCCCAGTACAAACCAGTAACCCCCAAACCCCAAACCAGTACAAACCAGTACAAACCAGTACAAACCAGCAACCCCACATCCCCATTTCCCTGATTTTTAACCAATTTTTAACCCTTTTTTTCCCATTTTCCCCCCATTTTTCCCCATTTTCCCCCTCCCAGTCCCCTCCCAGTACAAACCAGTAACCCCCAGTCCCAAACCAGTCCAAACCAGTAACCCCAAACCCCCATTTTCCCCCATTTTGCACAATTTCCCCCCATTTTTAACCCTTTTTTCCCCATTTTTCCCAATTTTCCCCCTCCCAGTGCCCTCCCAGTCCCAAACCAGTGACCCCCAAACCCCAAACCAGTACAAACCAGTACAAACCAGTAACCCCAAATCCCCATTTCCCCCATTTTTAACCCTTTCTTTGCCATTTTGCCCCATTTTTCCCCCATTTTTCCCCTTTTTTTCCCCATTTCCCCCTCCCAGTCCCTCCCAGTCCCCTCCCAGTACCAAACCAGTACAAACCAGTAACCCCCAAACCCCAAACCAGTCCAAACCAGTACAAACCAGTAACCCCAAATCTCCATTTTCCCCATTTTTAACACATTTTTAACCCTTTTTTTGCCATTTTGTCCCCATTTTCCCCCTCCCAGTATAAACCAGTATAACCCAGTGCCCTCCCAGTCCAAACCAGTACAAACCAGTCCCAAACCAGTACAAACCACTACAAACCAGTCCAAACCAGTATAAACCAGTAACCCCAAACCCCCATTTCTCTCATTTTTAACCCTTTTTTTCCCATTTTCTCCCCATTTTTCCCCATTTTCCCCCTCCCAGTCCCTCCCAGTCCAAACCAGTAACCCCAAACCCCAAACCAGTCCAAACCAGTACAAACCAGTAACCCCAAATCCCCATTTCCCCCCTTTTTCCCCATATTTCCCCCATTTTTAACCCTTTTTTTCCCCATTTCTCCCTCCATTTCCCCCCTCCCAGTCCCTCCCAGTTCCCTCCCAGTCCAAACCAGTAACCCCAAACCCCAAACCAGTCCAAACCAGTACAAACCAGTAACCCCCAAACCCCAAACCAGTACAAACCAGTAACCCCAAACCCCCATTTCCCTCATTTTTAACCCTTTTTAACCCATTTTTAACCATTTTTTCCCCAAATTTCCCCATTTTTCCCCCATTTCCCCCCTCCCAGTCCCTCCCAGTCCCTCCCAGTACAAACCAGTCCAAACCAGTACAACCCAGTCCCTCCCAGTCTCACCCAGGGCCTGGAGCTGCTGCTCCCCCCCCCGGGCCAGGGCGGCGACGGCGGCGACGGCGGCGGGGGGGAGGGGCAGGGACGGCGAGCTGCAGGCTGGGGGAAAAACGGGGGAAAAAAC
>NW_026990115.1:0-31620 GCF_036417665.1 Passer domesticus | reverse complement strand
GGTTTTATTTGAAATTATGTAAAGTAGCATAGAAATATAAATCTAAATATAGAAATTCATAATAAAGGTATAAAGACAGATAATTATAATTAAAGCATAAATACAAATTTAAATATATGTAAGTAATATGAAGGTAAGTAATATAGAATATAAATAATATTATAGAGCGATAGAAACTATAAATATAAATGTGAATATAAATATGAAAAAAGATAAATATTAAAATATGTAAATATAATTTAAATAAAGGGGTTTTGGTTTTTATTTGGTTAGAGACGGGGTTTTCATTTTAAATAATATAAATATGGATATTGTTTCATAATCATCAATACGGAAATCTATAATCAGGATATAAAAATATATATAGAAATATAAAATATAAATAAAGTAATGAGAAGAGATCTAGTAGAATACAAGTAACACTGTAAGTCAATATACATTTTAAGTGTAAATGAATATAAATTTTGAAAGTAATTAAAAAAAAAAAATTAAACACAGTTTAAGAGAAAGAAGTTCTTTTTGGCTTTTCTTTGGATAGCTGCAGGGCTTTTATTTTAAATAATGTGTGTTACAGAACTAAAAATATGAATCCAGAAATATAGAATCAATATATAAAGAAATGCATAAACATATATAAGTAAAGTAATATGAGTAGATGTAATATAGAATATGAATTTATCTATAAATTTATAAATAGAAATGTAGAACTAAACATGATATATCCATGTACATTATGAATATAAAGTGAATATAAATATGAAAAAATATAACAGTGCAATATATTTAAATATTGTTTAAAAGAAAGGCTTTGTGGGGTTTTTTTGGTTGTTACTGGGTTAGAGGCAGGGATTTTTTTTTTTCCCCCTTCCGGGTTGTTTTGGGGCATTTATTTTAGAAGAGGTTTTGGAGGGGATCCCCCCGGTTCGTTTTAGCCCCGCCCGCAGCCCCGCGGCGTGCGGCGCCCCCGGCTGAGGCGGGCGGCAGCGCCGCCGCCTTGTGGCCAGAGCGCGGTACTGCAGCTCCTCCGGCTGAGGCGGGCGGCAGCGCCGCCGCCTTGTGGCCAGAGCGCGGTACTGCAGCCTCCCGACAGGCAGCCGAGGGGCGGCGGCGAAAACGCCTCTCTGTGCCGCGCTGCTGCAGCGGCCGACGGCGTGGGGGGGGTTCGGCCGGGACGCGCTCGACCTTCTCAAGATGGCGGCAAAAAAAAGAGCGGGAAAGTCGAGGACCTCCGTCCGTTTACTGGACTGCCTGCGTGGCACCCCGAGGCCAGAGCAGCAGCGGCGGGATTTTCTGTGGCGATTCAAGTGCTGTGGACACGGGCTGTGCGCTCAGCGGCACCGAGAGCTGAGGTATTTCGGCGAGTTTCTGACAGGCACAGGCGAAAACGGCTTTCTCTGCCGGGGGCCTGTCGCGGCCGCCATCTTGGGAGTGGCGTGTCGCGTCGTGTCGCGGACCGGCTTGACCTTCTCAAGAGGGCGGCCCAAAAGGGCGGGAAAAATGAGGCCCATGGTGTGTCTATTGAGCTGCCCGCACGGCGCTCCATCGCCGGCGCGACCCCGGAGGAATTTTCTGTGGCGACTCACGTGCTGTGGACACGGGCTGTGCGCTCAGCGGCGCCGCGGGCGGTGGCGTTTGTGGCGGGCGCTGACAGGCTTGAGTATAGACGCCTCCCTTTGCCGAGGGCTTCTCGCGGCCGCCATCTTGAGAGTGGCGTGTCGCGTCGTGTCGCGGACCGGCTTGACCTTCTCAAGAGGGCGGCCAAAAGGGCGGGAAAATCCAGGTTAGCCGAGAATAGCCGAGTGTAGCCGAAGAGCCGACGATAGCCGAGTTTTGCCGACAATAGCCGAGTGTAGCCGAAGAGCCGACGATAGCCGAGTTTTGCCGACAATAGCCGGGTGTTGCCGAACAGCCGACGATAGCCGAGTTCAGCCGAAGTGCCGAAACAAGCCCAGCTTAGACCAACAGCCGAACCAAACCGCCGCTGCACGTACGTGTTTTAATCGCGTAACCGGGCGGACTCGGGAAAGCCGACAGGCGGAGTAGATTTCTGTTTGGTCTGTGTCTGTCAGGAGCGGGCTGTGTGCTGGACAGGGAGCGACGCTGTCGGAGCGTGGCGACAGCGCCAGCTGTGAGCTCTGAGGATGATGAGGGCTCCGAGCAGCCCCAGCCCTGAGCTGCGAGGATGAGGAGGGGGCGGCTCCTGCCGGGAGGAGGCTGTTTTAGGGGGGAAGGGGTTGCCTGAGCTCCCTTTTGCCTGGAGCTGCTGAGCAGAGGGGTTTATGGGGGGCTCCCGGCGCTGTCTCGTGGAAGGACGCCGAGAGCTTCTCCGAGGGTCTGGGGGAACACCTGGATACGCCCTTGGATGCGTGGAGCATTGCTCAAAGGAGGTGCCGAGGAACAAAGCTCCGTGCCGGGAAGCAGCAGCCGAACAGGTGAGCTCGTGTGGATTTGTAGCGGGGACTTTTCTCCTTTCCTTTTCCAATTTCATCTTGCCAATCCCTCCCTGGTGCCCTCTGGGAAAAAAAAAAAAAAAAAAAAATTCTTGTCGTATGATGGGTGATTTGAGGGTAGGCCCCCCATTTTCATCATCCTAAGGTCTAAATTGAGGGGGCAGCGCTGTCGTCCCTCCTTTTCAAGGGTTTGAACTGAGGTCAAAATCCCTCTTTGACCACAGTTGGAGGAAAAGCCCTTTTTCTGCTACCGTCGGGGATGAAATTGAAGCGGAGAACACATTAATTCGCCCTGGCTGAAGCGGGGTGAGCAGCCCGCGCTGCCTCAGTTTCGGGGTTCAGCTGAAGGAAGCTGCAGCTCTCGCAGCCTTTGCGGGGTTGAAGTGGGGCCGTGCCGCTGCCTTTGAGGGCGCTTCTTGTGCCCGCGGCCCGGCCCCGAAGGTTGCGGCGCGGGAGCGCTCCTGGCGCGGCCCGGGCAGTTGCTGCGCTGGGAGGGGAGCGCGGCCGGGCTGCCGCGGGAGTGCCGGAGCCGCGCCGGTGCGAGCCGTGCGGAGCCGAGGGGAGCCGTGCCGGGCCGGCGGGCGGCAGAGGCGGCACGGGCGCTGCGCGGGCCCCGGCCGCTGCCGGCCGCTCCGGGCGCGGGGCTCGGGCGCCGCCGGGGCCCCCTGGGCCCGGTGCCGGCCCCGCCGGGCAGGGGCAGCGGGCGGGGCTCTCCCGGCGCGGCGCGGCCCCTGCGTGCCGGAGGAGCCGCCGGAGGAGCCGCGTTCCCGCCGGGAGCCGCGGCTTTAATTATGGAAAGTTCTTTTACGTCGTGGCTTTGAGGTGGTTTGTAGGAATTTACTGTATCATTTTGTTTGCAGTTGGTGTATCGTGAACTTCTTCGATGTTTTGGTTGTTGGCTCAGGCGTTGGTGACAAGGCTGTTTTGGAATTGAGTTTTGTTGTCGCTTTTTTTTTTTTTTTTTGGTGGGGTATTATGCTTTTAAACGATATGTTTTTTATAGTTGACTATGGTTTTTATGGATCGTGAAGCTTGAAGTGGAAGGTAGGTTTTAAATTCCCTTGTGGTGGCTTTTATTAGCGTATGTAGTGTTTGTTTCTAGGTAGTGTCCTGTAGTAAATTTGTGCGGCTTTAAAAGTTCATATTATTGCATTTTTGTTTATCATATTATCGGGGTTTTATGTATTTGGTTTGTTTGATTGTAGTGTATGTTTTATGGTTACGAATAGTTAGGGAGGTATTGTTTCTGGTTACATTTATCCTTTGGCTTTGTGTTTATTTCTAGGTGGTATTTTTGTTTTATTGGACGGAGGAATTTTGGGTTTATTGAGTCAGGAATAATTTTTTTGTTAATTCTAGTTTGTTTGTTGGGGGTTTTTTTTTGTAGTTTGACTTGTTTTGTTTTTGCTTTTTATTGGTTTTATTTTTGGGGACGTGGGTATTTATATGGTGGGTTTTTTTGGTAGTTATTTGAGTAGGTTTTTTTATTGTTTTCAATTTTTATTGTATCGTTAATTTGTTTAGTTATTAAGTTAATTTTATAGAGTATTGCTGCCTCCTTGAGTTAGCGTAGAGGTAGAGATTTGCTTATTTTTTTTAATAACATGAGGGGTCTGTTGTACAATTTGGAGTTTAGTAAGTTGGTTGGGTTTCTCTTTTTTTAGTGGTTTCTGGCATTTGCTGTGTGGTTTCCTATAGGGTTGGTTTTTAATTTTGTTCCATTTTTTGTGATGTGATAAGAATTGTTAGTGAAAAGAGTGTAGTGTGTTTTTTTTTTTTTCACTAGTATTTGGTTGCATGGTGGAGTTTTTTCGGTTTGTGGGGGTTTTTTTGGGTTTTTTAAAATTTTTCCTTGTTGCCTAGAGATTAAAGTTTTGTTTTTTGGGGTTAATTTGTAACTATTTTCACGGTTTTAGTGTGGTTTAGATTTGTGATGTGGGTGCAATGTATGATGAGAGTAATATTATGTGGAATTGATGGCAGGGTCGAAGACAGTTTTGTATAGCATATGCATTTTAATAATGGTAGTTGGGATGGTCAGAGGAATTGCATTTTAGTGTTTGTTTTTGAGGTGGTCTGGGGTTTTATTAGAGGCTAGGGGGTTTTTTTCGCTGGTGGAGCTATTCTGACTTTTTAATGATATTGGTGGGAATTTCATGCTGTTTCTTTTGTTATTTTACTTTTAGGAATTGGATCTTTGCAGTAGGCTTTTTGGTTTTGTATTTTTTCATGATCAAGTTGTTTTTGAGGAGAATTTGGATGAGTGTTTCAATTATTTTTGCTATACTTTTTATCTGATGTTGGTTTATTGTGAATGTTTTGGAGGTGATTTTTTAGTTTAATTTAGCTGCATTTACAGTAGATGGTAGGACTGTGTTTTTGTTTTTGGTTATAGGTGTATTGTATGTTCTTTAAGTGAAGGTAAATGGTAGTTTGTATTTGTTAGAGGAAATGTTAGGGGAAAATGTATTGGTAATGTTAATAATGGCGTGTTATTTTGTGGTTTTGGATTTTAGTTTGTATTGGAGTTTTAATAAGTTTGATACAGTAGTGTTTAGTGGTGGAGTTATTTAAGGTATGTCAGCTTATGGTTCTTTTTAATTTGTTTTAGATCTGTGCATGGGTTTAATGGGGTTCTTGAAAGCTGAGTAGGTTTTGTTGATTACTTTTTGGTGTTTTAGTTTATGGAATATTTTTGGATGGGAGTTCAAGTGTTTTGAGTTGCTTGGTCTTGCTGGAGGTGTATTGTTGAGGAGATAATGGTTATTTGTAGGGTTGTTTTTAAAGAAGTTTTGTTGTAGCTTGTCCTAGATAGTTGAGGTTAGGTGTTTATTTGTTTGATGGTTCTTGGCATTATAGTAGCTATTCTAAGGGTTTGTGTTTTTTTGGTGTTTGAAATATTTCTTTTAGACAAAGTTCATGTTCAGAATGTATGAATTTTTGGGTCAAAATAGAACTTATGAATTTTATTTGTAGTGTGGGTTTTATAGGTTGTATTACAGTTAAACTTTATATTTGTATTAGGTTAGTAAAACAAATAGGTTTGTTTTCTATTTTATGATAAGGATAGCGTATACTGTGTACAGGTGTTCATTAAGGTATTATATTTTAGCAGGTCTGAAGTGTTAAGTTAATGAATTTATATAGTTCACCAGACAGGGATTATTTGTGTTTATTTAGTTAGAGGCAGGGCTTTTTTAGCTTTAAGGGTGATTTTAGCAAAGATATCAGAGGTTTTATTAACTGTATTGGGAATGGGGGTCTTTGTAAATAAGTGTGGTAGCTAGGTTGTGGGAAAATGGAATTGACATTTTTGGTGGCATTTTTGGGTGTTGTCCTTTCAGAAATTTATGATTGTGTTCCTGATTGTAGCCGTGACCAAGGGACCACAGCCCGGTGACTGCGGGACATTGCCAGCGAGAGAGGCGGCCTTCCTTTGCAGCGGACGTGGCTTCTCATCCCAGGATGCTCGAGAGGTAAGTCGAGGGCTGTGCCACGCTGAGGGGATGGAAGCGAGGTGCTGGGAGGGCCTTTTGAGTAGTTTCTTGGGAGGCAGGGATGTGCAGGAGATGGCCCCTTAGGCCACATGGAGGAGAAGTCTCCCAGTGCTGAGGTGCTCAGGGCAGAGCGGTCCCGGTGCCTGTCACTTGTGTCACTTGTCTGTCGTGCCTTCTGTGTCTTTTGGATGTCTCGTGTCACGTGTCTTGTGCCTTAGTCCTTTGAGGGGCTTATGGTTTGTCCTGTTCTGTGTCACGGGTGTCTGGGTGTTTGGGCCGATGCCGCTCTGCCCTGCTGCAAAGCCTGGTGTAGGTATCATAGGAGAAGTCCTGGGGGCCTGGAAAGATGCTGGTTTTTTCTGGAAGAATTACGTGAGAGCAGAAAAGTTACAATGGCATTGCAGTTGCCTGCACAGAAAAGACCCAGGGAAGTGGAACACAGCCAGGTGGTTTTGTGTGGCACCACAACTGAGAGCATCAGTTAGGTGAGGAGGCGCGAGCAGCTCCCCGCTTTCGCAGACACAGTAGAAATGTCAAGCAGTTTCGCCCTTTTCCAGACCACTGGCACGTGCTTGGGGACAATAAGCTGTATTTTTTACAGCCAGGTCTTCTGAGCCGCACTCCTCCTGCTCTGGGGTGGCCGCTGCTCACTGATCACGGTGAAAACAACCTTGTGTCCCGGCACCCTGCAAAATTCCCAGCTTAGATGGCACTGAAGCGCAGCTTTGGCTTTCAGGCATCTCCCTTGCAACCTGTGCCTTGTGTGGTCTCTGCAGGGAATTAGTTATTAATTAATTGCTTCCAATTTTTTTTTAATTTCCCAAGAATATCAGGTGACTTTTACATCCTCTGCAGAGATCTATCTGCCTGGGAGGAGAAGCAGAGGCGACCACTGAAAAGTGGCACGTGAGCTCTGGTGAGGACTGCTGCTCCGCCTGCCTTGGTGTGGGAACTGCTGAGCTGCCGTTCCTGTGGTGGGAGTGTTTCTCCTCTCATGCAGGCAAGGCAGAGACCTGCCAGGTAAGGAGCAGGTAAGGTTTAAGTGACGA
Organism: Passer domesticus; assembly: GCF_036417665.1. Lineage (NCBI taxonomy): Eukaryota > Metazoa > Chordata > Aves > Passeriformes > Passeridae > Passer > Passer domesticus. Next base: position 24,624 of record NW_026990115.1, on the reverse strand, counting down.
GATGTCCCAAGGAAGAAGTGACATGACAAAAGGAAATGGCCTCGAGTTGCAGCAGGGAAGGCTTAGATTGGATTGTAGGAAACACTTCCTCACTGGAAGGGTGGTGAGGCATTGGAGCAGGCTGCCCAGGGAAGTCCCCGTCCCTGGAGACATGGAAAGGATGTGTAGACGTGGTGTTTAGGGACCTGATTTGGGGGTGGGGGGGGCTTGGCAGTGCTGGGGCAACGAGGGAGGGAGGCAGGGAGGGAGAAAAATCCTCTCTTAACATGTACCAATTAATCTGTGAAACTCATCACGGCAGGACAGCACGAAGACTGAAAGTGTGATAAGGTGTGGAGTGAAATGGAGAATCCGAGAAGTGACAAGAGCATCCGGTGCACAGGGGGACTGTGCATTTTGCTTTTTGCTTGGATTTCAACTCCAAAGTTGTGAGGAATTTGGAATGAGATGGGACATTTCAGAAGAAGACCAAGGAGAGGAAGAAGAAGTTGTTGCAGTCCTGGCGAAATCTTTTTTTCCTAGCTAATAAAAGAAGTTAGTGTGGGGAAAAAAAAAAAAAAAGTATTTTTTTTTCCTTCACTCGTATATTCTTTGGTGGTGGATGTATGGTGTGTTGTTTTCCTTTTCGGTATTATTAACTATGTGCAATTTGGTTTTGGAGTGAAGATAACCTTATGGATGGGGTTGGTTTGTATTTGAGGTAGAATTAATTTCAGTAGGTTTCCTTAACAGACTTCTGAGATGTATGATATTGGGATTTTGGTTGTGTTCCTTGTATGTGTAAAGATACAGATTTGGTAGGGCTAGCTGGGCTGCTGGAGTTTTGGGTGGTAATTTATTAGATGGCTTTTGCTGGATGCCATTTTTAATTTTTGAAAGTTTTTTTTTCATGTAGCAGTTTTAAAGTGGTTTTTAAGAATTCATAGTATTGTTTTATATTGTTTCTGCTTGGTGTATGATGAGGGATATGGTGTACCTCTTGAACGTTATGCTTTTGGTGTTCATAAGTTTCGATTTATTTCTGGATAAATGTTTTTTGTTTTTTTTTTAGTTTTAGTTTTTGGGCTCAGGCGCATTTATGTGGTGGGTTTCTATAGGCAATTTTTAAAAATCTGTGTAGTGATCTTTTAAAGTATTTTAATATTCAATTTTTATTATGCTTTTAATTGGCTTTTTAGAAATTCTTTTTATGGATTATTGGTTATTATTTGTGAGTTAGCATAAAGGTAGAGCTTTGGGGGCTTTTTTAAGACGTGTTTAGGGTCAGTTGTACAGTTTGGAGTTTAGTGAGTTGGTCTGATGTATTTTTTATGCCATTTGTTTTTATTAGCAGTTATTTCATTTTAAATGTGTATTTGAGTTTTTTGGGTTTTTGAGATGTTGGTTGAGGAGGAAGTTTACGCTTATAAATGATGGAGGTTTTGGGGTAATAATAATGGGATTTTAAAATTGATTTATAGTTGGGTTTATTTGAATTTTGAATGGGGTTAAGTGTGGTGGGATCCTTGTTCTCTTAGTAATAGAAACAGGTTTTGTTTTGAAACGGTGTGACGGGGCGAGCGTGTACTGCGGCCTGGTGCTGAGCAGGGCGTGGTGGTTTTGTGCTGCTGATGTGTTAGGTCAGTGAATGCATATGGTTTACTGTATAGTTTAAAATAGAAATAGCTTCAAATTTTAAAAGAAAAATGAAATTATAATGATAAAAATAAATACAGAAAACAGATCAATACATAAAACTATAATATATAGTGTACTATTGTAAAGATAATATGATATATAAAATGCTGTCTCTTGTATGTCTATACAAATATATAAATATAGATTGTAAATATAAAAATATTTAAATATAGTTTAAAATAGGGTGTTTTTTTGTTTTTATTAGGTTGTAGGCAGGGGTTTTTAATAAATAGTATAAATATAATTAATCTGAAAATATAAATCAAATCTAAGCATATAGAATATATATAACAATAGGTATAAATATTCAATATAAGTAATCTAATTTAATAGATGATATAAAATAATATTATATTTTCTAGAGTATATATAAAGAAAATTATAAATGTCTATGTAAATATAATTATGAATGATATAATTTAAATATTTTAAAATATGGTTAAAATAAAGGGCTGTCTTTGGTTTTTATTTTGTTAGAGGCAGGGGTTTTATTTGAAATTATGTAAAGTAGCATAGAAATATAAATCTAAATATAGAAATTCATAATAAAGGTATAAAGACAGATAATTATAATTAAAGCATAAATACAAATTTAAATATATGTAAGTAATATGAAGGTAAGTAATATAGAATATAAATAATATTATAGAGCGATAGAAACTATAAATATAAATGTGAATATAAATATGAAAAAAGATAAATATTAAAATATGTAAATATAATTTAAATAAAGGGGTTTTTGGTTTTTATTTGGTTAGAGACGGGGTTTTCATTTTAAATAATATAAATATGGATATTGTTTCATAATCATCAATACGGAAATCTATAATCAGGATATAAAAATATATATAGAAATATAAAATATAAATAAAGTAATGAGAAGAGATCTAGTAGAATACAAGTAACACTGTAAGTCAATATACATTTTAAGTGTAAATGAATATAAATTTTGAAAGTAATTAAAAAAAAAAAATTAAACACAGTTTAAGAGAAAGAAGTTCTTTTTGGCTTTTCTTTGGATAGCTGCAGGGCTTTTATTTTAAATAATGTGTGTTACAGAACTAAAAATATGAATCCAGAAATATAGAATCAATATATAAAGAAATGCATAAACATATATAAGTAAAGTAATATGAGTAGATGTAATATAGAATATGAATTTATCTATAAATTTATAAATAGAAATGTAGAACTAAACATGATATATCCATGTACATTATGAATATAAAAGTGAATATAAATATGAAAAAATATAACAGTGCAATATATTTAAATATTGTTTAAAAGAAAGGCTTTGTGGGGTTTTTTTGGTTGTTACTGGGTTAGAGGCAGGGATTTTTTTTTTTCCCCCTTCCGGGTTGTTTTGGGGCATTTATTTTAGAAGAGGTTTTGGAGGGGATCCCCCCGGTTCGTTTTAGCCCCGCCCGCAGCCCCGCGGCGTGCGGCGCCCCCGGCTGAGGCGGGCGGCAGCGCCGCCGCCTTGTGGCCAGAGCGCGGTACTGCAGCTCCCTCCGGCTGAGGCGGGCGGCAGCGCCGCCGCCTTGTGGCCAGAGCGCGGTACTGCAGCCTCCCGACAGGCAGCCGAGGGGCGGCGGCGAAAACGCCTCTCTGTGCCGCGCTGCTGCAGCGGCCGACGGCGTGGGGGGGGTTCGGCCGGGACGCGCTCGACCTTCTCAAGATGGCGGCAAAAAAAAGAGCGGGAAAGTCGAGGACCTCCGTCCGTTTACTGGACTGCCTGCGTGGCACCCCGAGGCCAGAGCAGCAGCGGCGGGATTTTCTGTGGCGATTCAAGTGCTGTGGACACGGGCTGTGCGCTCAGCGGCACCGAGAGCTGAGGTATTTCGGCGAGTTTCTGACAGGCACAGGCGAAAACGGCTTTCTCTGCCGGGGGCCTGTCGCGGCCGCCATCTTGGGAGTGGCGTGTCGCGTCGTGTCGCGGACCGGCTTGACCTTCTCAAGAGGGCGGCCAAAAGGGCGGGAAAAATGAGGCCCATGGTGTGTCTATTGAGCTGCCCGCACGGCGCTCCATCGCCGGCGCGACCCCGGAGGAATTTTCTGTGGCGACTCACGTGCTGTGGACACGGGCTGTGCGCTCAGCGGCGCCGCGGGCGGTGGCGTTTGTGGCGGGCGCTGACAGGCTTGAGTATAGACGCCTCCCTTTGCCGAGGGCTTCTCGCGGCCGCCATCTTGAGAGTGGCGTGTCGCGTCGTGTCGCGGACCGGCTTGACCTTCTCAAGAGGGCGGCCAAAAGGGCGGGAAAATCCAGGTTAGCCGAGAATAGCCGAGTGTAGCCGAAGAGCCGACGATAGCCGAGTTTTGCCGACAATAGCCGAGTGTAGCCGAAGAGCCGACGATAGCCGAGTTTTGCCGACAATAGCCGGGTGTTGCCGAACAGCCGACGATAGCCGAGTTCAGCCGAAGTGCCGAAACAAGCCCAGCTTAGACCAACAGCCGAACCAAACCGCCGCTGCACGTACGTGTTTTAATCGCGTAACCGGGCGGACTCGGGAAAGCCGACAGGCGGAGTAGATTTCTGTTTGGTCTGTGTCTGTCAGGAGCGGGCTGTGTGCTGGACAGGGAGCGACGCTGTCGGAGCGTGGCGACAGCGCCAGCTGTGAGCTCTGAGGATGATGAGGGCTCCGAGCAGCCCCAGCCCTGAGCTGCGAGGATGAGGAGGGGGCGGCTCCTGCCGGGAGGAGGCTGTTTTAGGGGGGAAGGGGTTGCCTGAGCTCCCTTTTGCCTGGAGCTGCTGAGCAGAGGGGTTTATGGGGGGCTCCCGGCGCTGTCTCGTGGAAGGACGCCGAGAGCTTCTCCGAGGGTCTGGGGGAACACCTGGATACGCCCTTGGATGCGTGGAGCATTGCTCAAAGGAGGTGCCGAGGAACAAAGCTCCGTGCCGGGAAGCAGCAGCCGAACAGGTGAGCTCGTGTGGATTTGTAGCGGGGACTTTTCTCCTTTCCTTTTCCAATTTCATCTTGCCAATCCCTCCCTGGTGCCCTCTGGGAAAAAAAAAAAAAAAAAAAAAATTCTTGTCGTATGATGGGTGATTTGAGGGTAGGCCCCCCATTTTCATCATCCTAAGGTCTAAATTGAGGGGGCAGCGCTGTCGTCCCTCCTTTTCAAGGGTTTGAACTGAGGTCAAAATCCCCCTTTGACCACAGTTGGAGGAAAAGCCCTTTTTCTGCTACCGTCGGGGATGAAATTGCAGGGGAGAACACATTAATTCGCCCTGGCTGAAGCGGGCTGAGCAGCCCGCGCTGCCTCAGTTTCGGGGCTCGGCTGAAGGAAGCTGCAGCTCTCGCAGCCTTTGCGGGGTTGAAGTGGGGCCGTGCCGCTGCCTTTGAGGGCGCTTCTTGTGCCCGCGGCCCGGCCCCGAAGGTTGCGGCGCGGGAGCGCTCCTGGCGCGGCCCGGGCAGTTGCTGCGCTGGGAGGGGAGCGCGGCCGGGCTGCCGCGGGAGTGCCGGAGCCGCGCCGGTGCGAGCCGTGCGGAGCCGAGGGGAGCCGTGCCGGGCCGGCGGGCGGCAGAGGCGGCACGGGCGCTGCGCTGGCCCCGGCCGCTGCCGGCCGCTCCGGGCGCGGGGCTCGGGCGCCGCCGGGGCCCCCTGGGCCCGGTGCCGGCCCCGCCGGGCAGGGGCAGCGGGCGGGGCTCTCCCGGCGCGGCGCGGCCCCTGCGTGCCGGAGGAGCCGCCGGAGGAGCCGCGTTCCCGCCGGGAGCCGCGGCTTTAATTATGGAAAGTTCTTTTACGTCGTGGCTTTGAGGTGGTTTGTAGGAATTTACTGTATCATTTTGTTTGCAGTTGGTGTATCGTGAACTTCTTCGATGTTTTGGTTGTTGGCTCAGGCGTTGGTGACAAGGCTGTTTTGGAATTGAGTTTTGTTGTCGCTTTTTTTTTTTTTTTTTGGTGGGGTATTATGCTTTTAAACGATATGTTTTTTATAGTTGACTATGGTTTTTATGGATCGTGAAGCTTGAAGTGGAAGGTAGGTTTTAAATTCCCTTGTGGTGGCTTTTATTAGCGTATGTAGTGTTTGTTTCTAGGTAGTGTCCTGTAGTAAATTTGTGCGGCTTTAAAAGTTCATATTATTGCATTTTTGTTTATCATATTATCGGGGTTTTATGTATTTGGTTTGTTTGATTGTAGTGTATGTTTTATGGTTACGAATAGTTAGGGAGGTATTGTTTCTGGTTACATTTATCCTTTGGCTTTGTGTTTATTTCTAGGTGGTATTTTTGTTTTATTGGACGGAGGAATTTTGGGTTTATTGAGTCAGGAATAATTTTTTTGTTAATTCTAGTTTGTTTGTTGGGGGTTTTTTTTTGTAGTTTGACTTGTTTTGTTTTTGCTTTTTATTGGTTTTATTTTTGGGGACGTGGGTATTTATATGGTGGGTTTTTTTGGTAGTTATTTGAGTAGGTTTTTTTATTGTTTTCAATTTTTATTGTATCGTTAATTTGTTTAGTTATTAAGTTAATTTTATAGAGTATTGCTGCCTCCTTGAGTTAGCGTAGAGGTAGAGATTTGCTTATTTTTTTTAATAACATGAGGGGTCTGTTGTACAATTTGGAGTTTAGTAAGTTGGTTGGGTTTCTCTTTTTTTAGTGGTTTCTGGCATTTGCTGTGTGGTTTCCTATAGGGTTGGTTTTTAATTTTGTTCCATTTTTTGTGATGTGATAAGAATTGTTAGTGAAAAGAGTGTAGTGTGTTTTTTTTTTTTTCACTAGTATTTGGTTGCATGGTGGAGTTTTTTCGGTTTGTGGGGGTTTTTTTGGGTTTTTTAAAATTTTTCCTTGTTGCCTAGAGATTAAAGTTTTGTTTTTTGGGGTTAATTTGTAACTATTTTCACGGTTTTAGTGTGGTTTAGATTTGTGATGTGGGTGCAATGTATGATGAGAGTAATATTATGTGGAATTGATGGCAGGGTCGAAGACAGTTTTGTATAGCATATGCATTTTAATAATGGTAGTTGGGATGGTCAGAGGAATTGCATTTTAGTGTTTGTTTTTGAGGTGGTCTGGGGTTTTATTAGAGGCTAGGGGGTTTTTTTCGCTGGTGGAGCTATTCTGACTTTTTAATGATATTGGTGGGAATTTCATGCTGTTTCTTTTGTTATTTTACTTTTAGGAATTGGATCTTTGCAGTAGGCTTTTTGGTTTTGTATTTTTTCATGATCAAGTTGTTTTTGAGGAGAATTTGGATGAGTGTTTCAATTATTTTTGCTATACTTTTTATCTGATGTTGGTTTATTGTGAATGTTTTGGAGGTGATTTTTTAGTTTAATTTAGCTGCATTTACAGTAGATGGTAGGACTGTGTTTTTGTTTTTGGTTATAGGTGTATTGTATGTTCTTTAAGTGAAGGTAAATGGTAGTTTGTATTTGTTAGAGGAAATGTTAGGGGAAAATGTATTGGTAATGTTAATAATGGCGTGTTATTTTGTGGTTTTGGATTTTAGTTTGTATTGGAGTTTTAATAAGTTTGATACAGTAGTGTTTAGTGGTGGAGTTATTTAAGGTATGTCAGCTTATGGTTCTTTTTAATTTGTTTTAGATCTGTGCATGGGTTTAATGGGGTTCTTGAAAGCTGAGTAGGTTTTGTTGATTACTTTTTGGTGTTTTAGTTTATGGAATATTTTTGGATGGGAGTTCAAGTGTTTTGAGTTGCTTGGTCTTGCTGGAGGTGTATTGTTGAGGAGATAATGGTTATTTGTAGGGTTGTTTTTAAAGAAGTTTTGTTGTAGCTTGTCCTAGATAGTTGAGGTTAGGTGTTTATTTGTTTGATGGTTCTTGGCATTATAGTAGCTATTCTAAGGGTTTGTGTTTTTTTGGTGTTTGAAATATTTCTTTTAGACAAAGTTCATGTTCAGAATGTATGAATTTTTGGGTCAAAATAGAACTTATGAATTTTATTTGTAGTGTGGGTTTTATAGGTTGTATTACAGTTAAACTTTATATTTGTATTAGGTTAGTAAAACAAATAGGTTTGTTTTCTATTTTATGATAAGGATAGCGTATACTGTGTACAGGTGTTCATTAAGGTATTATATTTTAGCAGGTCTGAAGTGTTAAGTTAATGAATTTATATAGTTCACCAGACAGGGATTATTTGTGTTTATTTAGTTAGAGGCAGGGCTTTTTTAGCTTTAAGGGTGATTTTAGCAAAGATATCAGAGGTTTTATTAACTGTATTGGGAATGGGGGTCTTTGTAAATAAGTGTGGTAGCTAGGTTGTGGGAAAATGGAATTGACATTTTTGGTGGCATTTTTGGGTGTTGTCCTTTCAGAAATTTATGATTGTGTTCCTGATTGTAGCCGTGACCAAGGGACCACAGCCCGGTGACTGCGGGACATTGCCAGCGAGAGAGGCGGCCTTCCTTTGCAGCGGACGTGGCTTCTCATCCCAGGATGCTCGAGAGGTAAGTCGAGGGCTGTGCCACGCTGAGGGGATGGAAGCGAGGTGCTGGGAGGGCCTTTTGAGTAGTTTCTTGGGAGGCAGGGATGTGCAGGAGATGGCCCCTTAGGCCACATGGAGGAGAAGTCTCCCAGTGCTGAGGTGCTCAGGGCAGAGCGGTCCCGGTGCCTGTCACTTGTGTCACTTGTCTGTCGTGCCTTCTGTGTCTTTTGGATGTCTCGTGTCACGTGTCTTGTGCCTTAGTCCTTTGAGGGGCTTATGGTTTGTCCTGTTCTGTGTCACGGGTGTCTGGGTGTTTGGGCCGATGCCGCTCTGCCCTGCTGCAAAGCCTGGTGTAGGTATCATAGGAGAAGTCCTGGGGGCCTGGAAAGATGCTGGTTTTTTCTGGAAGAATTACGTGAGAGCAGAAAAGTTACAATGGCATTGCAGTTGCCTGCACAGAAAAGACCCAGGGAAGTGGAACACAGCCAGGTGGTTTTGTGTGGCACCACAACTGAGAGCATCAGTTAGGTGAGGAGGCGCGAGCAGCTCCCCGCTTTCGCAGACACAGTAGAAATGTCAAGCAGTTTCGCCCTTTTCCAGACCACTGGCACGTGCTTGGGGACAATAAGCTGTATTTTTTACAGCCAGGTCTTCTGAGCCGCACTCCTCCTGCTCTGGGGTGGCCGCTGCTCACTGATCACGGTGAAAACAACCTTGTGTCCCGGCACCCTGCAAAATTCCCAGCTTAGATGGCACTGAAGCGCAGCTTTGGCTTTCAGGCATCTCCCTTGCAACCTGTGCCTTGTGTGGTCTCTGCAGGGAATTAGTTATTAATTAATTGCTTCCAATTTTTTTTTAATTTCCCAAGAATATCAGGTGACTTTTACATCCTCTGCAGAGATCTATCTGCCTGGGAGGAGAAGCAGAGGCGACCACTGAAAAGTGGCACGTGAGCTCTGGTGAGGACTGCTGCTCCGCCTGCCTTGGTGTGGGAACTGCTGAGCTGCCGTTCCTGTGGTGGGAGTGTTTCTCCTCTCATGCAGGCAAGGCAGAGACCTGCCAGGTAAGGAGCAGGTAAGGTTTAAGTGACGAGATGTCCCAAGGAAGAAGTGACATGACAAAAGGAAATGGCCTCGAGTTGCAGCAGGGAAGGCTTAGATTGGATTGTAGGAAACACTTCCTCACTGGAAGGGTGGTGAGGCATTGGAGCAGGCTGCCCAGGGAAGTCCCCGTCCCTGGAGACATGGAAAGGATGTGTAGACGTGGTGTTTAGGGACCTGATTTGGGGGTGGGGGGGGCTTGGCAGTGCTGGGGCAACGAGGGAGGGAGGCAGGGAGGGAGAAAAATCCTCTCTTAACATGTACCAATTAATCTGTGAAACTCATCACGGCAGGACAGCACGAAGACTGAAAGTGTGATAAGGTGTGGAGTGAAATGGAGAATCCGAGAAGTGACAAGAGCATCCGGTGCACAGGGGGACTGTGCATTTTGCTTTTTGCTTGGATTTCAACTCCAAAGTTGTGAGGAATTTGGAATGAGATGGGACATTTCAGAAGAAGACCAAGGAGAGGAAGAAGAAGTTGTTGCAGTCCTGGCGAAATCTTTTTTTCCTAGCTAATAAAAGAAGTTAGTGTGGGGAAAAAAAAAAAAAAAGTATTTTTTTTTCCTTCACTCGTATATTCTTTGGTGGTGGATGTATGGTGTGTTGTTTTCCTTTTCGGTATTATTAACTATGTGCAATTTGGTTTTGGAGTGAAGATAACCTTATGGATGGGGTTGGTTTGTATTTGAGGTAGAATTAATTTCAGTAGGTTTCCTTAACAGACTTCTGAGATGTATGATATTGGGATTTTGGTTGTGTTCCTTGTATGTGTAAAGATACAGATTTGGTAGGGCTAGCTGGGCTGCTGGAGTTTTGGGTGGTAATTTATTAGATGGCTTTTGCTGGATGCCATTTTTAATTTTTGAAAGTTTTTTTTTCATGTAGCAGTTTTAAAGTGGTTTTTAAGAATTCATAGTATTGTTTTATATTGTTTCTGCTTGGTGTATGATGAGGGATATGGTGTACCTCTTGAACGTTATGCTTTTGGTGTTCATAAGTTTCGATTTATTTCTGGATAAATGTTTTTTGTTTTTTTTTTAGTTTTAGTTTTTGGGCTCAGGCGCATTTATGTGGTGGGTTTCTATAGGCAATTTTTAAAAATCTGTGTAGTGATCTTTTAAAGTATTTTAATATTCAATTTTTATTATGCTTTTAATTGGCTTTTTAGAAATTCTTTTTATGGATTATTGGTTATTATTTGTGAGTTAGCATAAAGGTAGAGCTTTGGGGGCTTTTTTAAGACGTGTTTAGGGTCAGTTGTACAGTTTGGAGTTTAGTGAGTTGGTCTGATGTATTTTTTATGCCATTTGTTTTTATTAGCAGTTATTTCATTTTAAATGTGTATTTGAGTTTTTTGGGTTTTTGAGATGTTGGTTGAGGAGGAAGTTTACGCTTATAAATGATGGAGGTTTTGGGGTAATAATAATGGGATTTTAAAATTGATTTATAGTTGGGTTTATTTGAATTTTGAATGGGGTTAAGTGTGGTGGGATCCTTGTTCTCTTAGTAATAGAAACAGGTTTTGTTTTGAAACGGTGTGACGGGGCGAGCGTGTACTGCGGCCTGGTGCTGAGCAGGGCGTGGTGGTTTTGTGCTGCTGATGTGTTAGGTCAGTGAATGCATATGGTTTACTGTATAGTTTAAAATAGAAATAGCTTCAAATTTTAAAAGAAAAATGAAATTATAATGATAAAAATAAATACAGAAAACAGATCAATACATAAAACTATAATATATAGTGTACTATTGTAAAGATAATATGATATATAAAATGCTGTCTCTTGTATGTCTATACAAATATATAAATATAGATTGTAAATATAAAAATATTTAAATATAGTTTAAAATAGGGTGTTTTTTTGTTTTTATTAGGTTGTAGGCAGGGGTTTTTAATAAATAGTATAAATATAATTAATCTGAAAATATAAATCAAATCTAAGCATATAGAATATATATAACAATAGGTATAAATATTCAATATAAGTAATCTAATTTAATAGATGATATAAAATAATATTATATTTTCTAGAGTATATATAAAGAAAATTATAAATGTCTATGTAAATATAATTATGAATGATATAATTTAAATATTTTAAAATATGGTTAAAATAAAGGGCTGTCTTTGGTTTTTATTTTGTTAGAGGCAGGGGTTTTATTTGAAATTATGTAAAGTAGCATAGAAATATAAATCTAAATATAGAAATTCATAATAAAGGTATAAAGACAGATAATTATAATTAAAGCATAAATACAAATTTAAATATATGTAAGTAATATGAAGGTAAGTAATATAGAATATAAATAATATTATAGAGCGATAGAAACTATAAATATAAATGTGAATATAAATATGAAAAAAGATAAATATTAAAATATGTAAATATAATTTAAATAAAGGGGTTTTTGGTTTTTATTTGGTTAGAGACGGGGTTTTCATTTTAAATAATATAAATATGGATATTGTTTCATAATCATCAATACGGAAATCTATAATCAGGATATAAAAATATATATAGAAATATAAAATATAAATAAAGTAATGAGAAGAGATCTAGTAGAATACAAGTAACACTGTAAGTCAATATACATTTTAAGTGTAAATGAATATAAATTTTGAAAGTAATTAAAAAAAAAAAATTAAACACAGTTTAAGAGAAAGAAGTTCTTTTTGGCTTTTCTTTGGATAGCTGCAGGGCTTTTATTTTAAATAATGTGTGTTACAGAACTAAAAATATGAATCCAGAAATATAGAATCAATATATAAAGAAATGCATAAACATATATAAGTAAAGTAATATGAGTAGATGTAATATAGAATATGAATTTATCTATAAATTTATAAATAGAAATGTAGAACTAAACATGATATATCCATGTACATTATGAATATAAAAGTGAATATAAATATGAAAAAATATAACAGTGCAATATATTTAAATATTGTTTAAAAGAAAGGCTTTGTGGGGTTTTTTTGGTTGTTACTGGGTTAGAGGCAGGGATTTTTTTTTTTCCCCCTTCCGGGTTGTTTTGGGGCATTTATTTTAGAAGAGGTTTTGGAGGGGATCCCCCCGGTTCGTTTTAGCCCCGCCCGCAGCCCCGCGGCGTGCGGCGCCCCCGGCTGAGGCGGGCGGCAGCGCCGCCGCCTTGTGGCCAGAGCGCGGTACTGCAGCTCCCTCCGGCTGAGGCGGGCGGCAGCGCCGCCGCCTTGTGGCCAGAGCGCGGTACTGCAGCCTCCCGACAGGCAGCCGAGGGGCGGCGGCGAAAACGCCTCTCTGTGCCGCGCTGCTGCAGCGGCCGACGGCGTGGGGGGGGTTCGGCCGGGACGCGCTCGACCTTCTCAAGATGGCGGCAAAAAAAAGAGCGGGAAAGTCGAGGACCTCCGTCCGTTTACTGGACTGCCTGCGTGGCACCCCGAGGCCAGAGCAGCAGCGGCGGGATTTTCTGTGGCGATTCAAGTGCTGTGGACACGGGCTGTGCGCTCAGCGGCACCGAGAGCTGAGGTATTTCGGCGAGTTTCTGACAGGCACAGGCGAAAACGGCTTTCTCTGCCGGGGGCCTGTCGCGGCCGCCATCTTGGGAGTGGCGTGTCGCGTCGTGTCGCGGACCGGCTTGACCTTCTCAAGAGGGCGGCCAAAAGGGCGGGAAAAATGAGGCCCATGGTGTGTCTATTGAGCTGCCCGCACGGCGCTCCATCGCCGGCGCGACCCCGGAGGAATTTTCTGTGGCGACTCACGTGCTGTGGACACGGGCTGTGCGCTCAGCGGCGCCGCGGGCGGTGGCGTTTGTGGCGGGCGCTGACAGGCTTGAGTATAGACGCCTCCCTTTGCCGAGGGCTTCTCGCGGCCGCCATCTTGAGAGTGGCGTGTCGCGTCGTGTCGCGGACCGGCTTGACCTTCTCAAGAGGGCGGCCAAAAGGGCGGGAAAATCCAGGTTAGCCGAGAATAGCCGAGTGTAGCCGAAGAGCCGACGATAGCCGAGTTTTGCCGACAATAGCCGAGTGTAGCCGAAGAGCCGACGATAGCCGAGTTTTGCCGACAATAGCCGGGTGTTGCCGAACAGCCGACGATAGCCGAGTTCAGCCGAAGTGCCGAAACAAGCCCAGCTTAGACCAACAGCCGAACCAAACCGCCGCTGCACGTACGTGTTTTAATCGCGTAACCGGGCGGACTCGGGAAAGCCGACAGGCGGAGTAGATTTCTGTTTGGTCTGTGTCTGTCAGGAGCGGGCTGTGTGCTGGACAGGGAGCGACGCTGTCGGAGCGTGGCGACAGCGCCAGCTGTGAGCTCTGAGGATGATGAGGGCTCCGAGCAGCCCCAGCCCTGAGCTGCGAGGATGAGGAGGGGGCGGCTCCTGCCGGGAGGAGGCTGTTTTAGGGGGGAAGGGGTTGCCTGAGCTCCCTTTTGCCTGGAGCTGCTGAGCAGAGGGGTTTATGGGGGGCTCCCGGCGCTGTCTCGTGGAAGGACGCCGAGAGCTTCTCCGAGGGTCTGGGGGAACACCTGGATACGCCCTTGGATGCGTGGAGCATTGCTCAAAGGAGGTGCCGAGGAACAAAGCTCCGTGCCGGGAAGCAGCAGCCGAACAGGTGAGCTCGTGTGGATTTGTAGCGGGGACTTTTCTCCTTTCCTTTTCCAATTTCATCTTGCCAATCCCTCCCTGGTGCCCTCTGGGAAAAAAAAAAAAAAAAAAAAATTCTTGTCGTATGATGGGTGATTTGAGGGTAGGCCCCCCATTTTCATCATCCTAAGGTCTAAATTGAGGGGGCAGCGCTGTCGTCCCTCCTTTTCAAGGGTTTGAACTGAGGTCAAAATCCCTCTTTGACCACAGTTGGAGGAAAAGCCCTTTTTCTGCTACCGTCGGGGATGAAATTGAAGCGGAGAACACATTAATTCGCCCTGGCTGAAGCGGGGTGAGCAGCCCGCGCTGCCTCAGTTTCGGGGTTCAGCTGAAGGAAGCTGCAGCTCTCGCAGCCTTTGCGGGGTTGAAGTGGGGCCGTGCCGCTGCCTTTGAGGGCGCTTCTTGTGCCCGCGGCCCGGCCCCGAAGGTTGCGGCGCGGGAGCGCTCCTGGCGCGGCCCGGGCAGTTGCTGCGCTGGGAGGGGAGCGCGGCCGGGCTGCCGCGGGAGTGCCGGAGCCGCGCCGGTGCGAGCCGTGCGGAGCCGAGGGGAGCCGTGCCGGGCCGGCGGGCGGCAGAGGCGGCACGGGCGCTGCGCGGGCCCCGGCCGCTGCCGGCCGCTCCGGGCGCGGGGCTCGGGCGCCGCCGGGGCCCCCTGGGCCCGGTGCCGGCCCCGCCGGGCAGGGGCAGCGGGCGGGGCTCTCCCGGCGCGGCGCGGCCCCTGCGTGCCGGAGGAGCCGCCGGAGGAGCCGCGTTCCCGCCGGGAGCCGCGGCTTTAATTATGGAAAGTTCTTTTACGTCGTGGCTTTGAGGTGGTTTGTAGGAATTTACTGTATCATTTTGTTTGCAGTTGGTGTATCGTGAACTTCTTCGATGTTTTGGTTGTTGGCTCAGGCGTTGGTGACAAGGCTGTTTTGGAATTGAGTTTTGTTGTCGCTTTTTTTTTTTTTTTTTGGTGGGGTATTATGCTTTTAAACGATATGTTTTTTATAGTTGACTATGGTTTTTATGGATCGTGAAGCTTGAAGTGGAAGGTAGGTTTTAAATTCCCTTGTGGTGGCTTTTATTAGCGTATGTAGTGTTTGTTTCTAGGTAGTGTCCTGTAGTAAATTTGTGCGGCTTTAAAAGTTCATATTATTGCATTTTTGTTTATCATATTATCGGGGTTTTATGTATTTGGTTTGTTTGATTGTAGTGTATGTTTTATGGTTACGAATAGTTAGGGAGGTATTGTTTCTGGTTACATTTATCCTTTGGCTTTGTGTTTATTTCTAGGTGGTATTTTTGTTTTATTGGACGGAGGAATTTTGGGTTTATTGAGTCAGGAATAATTTTTTTGTTAATTCTAGTTTGTTTGTTGGGGGTTTTTTTTTGTAGTTTGACTTGTTTTGTTTTTGCTTTTTATTGGTTTTATTTTTGGGGACGTGGGTATTTATATGGTGGGTTTTTTTGGTAGTTATTTGAGTAGGTTTTTTTATTGTTTTCAATTTTTATTGTATCGTTAATTTGTTTAGTTATTAAGTTAATTTTATAGAGTATTGCTGCCTCCTTGAGTTAGCGTAGAGGTAGAGATTTGCTTATTTTTTTTAATAACATGAGGGGTCTGTTGTACAATTTGGAGTTTAGTAAGTTGGTTGGGTTTCTCTTTTTTTAGTGGTTTCTGGCATTTGCTGTGTGGTTTCCTATAGGGTTGGTTTTTAATTTTGTTCCATTTTTTGTGATGTGATAAGAATTGTTAGTGAAAAGAGTGTAGTGTGTTTTTTTTTTTTTCACTAGTATTTGGTTGCATGGTGGAGTTTTTTCGGTTTGTGGGGGTTTTTTTGGGTTTTTTAAAATTTTTCCTTGTTGCCTAGAGATTAAAGTTTTGTTTTTTGGGGTTAATTTGTAACTATTTTCACGGTTTTAGTGTGGTTTAGATTTGTGATGTGGGTGCAATGTATGATGAGAGTAATATTATGTGGAATTGATGGCAGGGTCGAAGACAGTTTTGTATAGCATATGCATTTTAATAATGGTAGTTGGGATGGTCAGAGGAATTGCATTTTAGTGTTTGTTTTTGAGGTGGTCTGGGGTTTTATTAGAGGCTAGGGGGTTTTTTTCGCTGGTGGAGCTATTCTGACTTTTTAATGATATTGGTGGGAATTTCATGCTGTTTCTTTTGTTATTTTACTTTTAGGAATTGGATCTTTGCAGTAGGCTTTTTGGTTTTGTATTTTTTCATGATCAAGTTGTTTTTGAGGAGAATTTGGATGAGTGTTTCAATTATTTTTGCTATACTTTTTATCTGATGTTGGTTTATTGTGAATGTTTTGGAGGTGATTTTTTAGTTTAATTTAGCTGCATTTACAGTAGATGGTAGGACTGTGTTTTTGTTTTTGGTTATAGGTGTATTGTATGTTCTTTAAGTGAAGGTAAATGGTAGTTTGTATTTGTTAGAGGAAATGTTAGGGGAAAATGTATTGGTAATGTTAATAATGGCGTGTTATTTTGTGGTTTTGGATTTTAGTTTGTATTGGAGTTTTAATAAGTTTGATACAGTAGTGTTTAGTGGTGGAGTTATTTAAGGTATGTCAGCTTATGGTTCTTTTTAATTTGTTTTAGATCTGTGCATGGGTTTAATGGGGTTCTTGAAAGCTGAGTAGGTTTTGTTGATTACTTTTTGGTGTTTTAGTTTATGGAATATTTTTGGATGGGAGTTCAAGTGTTTTGAGTTGCTTGGTCTTGCTGGAGGTGTATTGTTGAGGAGATAATGGTTATTTGTAGGGTTGTTTTTAAAGAAGTTTTGTTGTAGCTTGTCCTAGATAGTTGAGGTTAGGTGTTTATTTGTTTGATGGTTCTTGGCATTATAGTAGCTATTCTAAGGGTTTGTGTTTTTTTGGTGTTTGAAATATTTCTTTTAGACAAAGTTCATGTTCAGAATGTATGAATTTTTGGGTCAAAATAGAACTTATGAATTTTATTTGTAGTGTGGGTTTTATAGGTTGTATTACAGTTAAACTTTATATTTGTATTAGGTTAGTAAAACAAATAGGTTTGTTTTCTATTTTATGATAAGGATAGCGTATACTGTGTACAGGTGTTCATTAAGGTATTATATTTTAGCAGGTCTGAAGTGTTAAGTTAATGAATTTATATAGTTCACCAGACAGGGATTATTTGTGTTTATTTAGTTAGAGGCAGGGCTTTTTTAGCTTTAAGGGTGATTTTAGCAAAGATATCAGAGGTTTTATTAACTGTATTGGGAATGGGGGTCTTTGTAAATAAGTGTGGTAGCTAGGTTGTGGGAAAATGGAATTGACATTTTTGGTGGCATTTTTGGGTGTTGTCCTTTCAGAAATTTATGATTGTGTTCCTGATTGTAGCCGTGACCAAGGGACCACAGCCCGGTGACTGCGGGACATTGCCAGCGAGAGAGGCGGCCTTCCTTTGCAGCGGACGTGGCTTCTCATCCCAGGATGCTCGAGAGGTAAGTCGAGGGCTGTGCCACGCTGAGGGGATGGAAGCGAGGTGCTGGGAGGGCCTTTTGAGTAGTTTCTTGGGAGGCAGGGATGTGCAGGAGATGGCCCCTTAGGCCACATGGAGGAGAAGTCTCCCAGTGCTGAGGTGCTCAGGGCAGAGCGGTCCCGGTGCCTGTCACTTGTGTCACTTGTCTGTCGTGCCTTCTGTGTCTTTTGGATGTCTCGTGTCACGTGTCTTGTGCCTTAGTCCTTTGAGGGGCTTATGGTTTGTCCTGTTCTGTGTCACGGGTGTCTGGGTGTTTGGGCCGATGCCGCTCTGCCCTGCTGCAAAGCCTGGTGTAGGTATCATAGGAGAAGTCCTGGGGGCCTGGAAAGATGCTGGTTTTTTCTGGAAGAATTACGTGAGAGCAGAAAAGTTACAATGGCATTGCAGTTGCCTGCACAGAAAAGACCCAGGGAAGTGGAACACAGCCAGGTGGTTTTGTGTGGCACCACAACTGAGAGCATCAGTTAGGTGAGGAGGCGCGAGCAGCTCCCCGCTTTCGCAGACACAGTAGAAATGTCAAGCAGTTTCGCCCTTTTCCAGACCACTGGCACGTGCTTGGGGACAATAAGCTGTATTTTTTACAGCCAGGTCTTCTGAGCCGCACTCCTCCTGCTCTGGGGTGGCCGCTGCTCACTGATCACGGTGAAAACAACCTTGTGTCCCGGCACCCTGCAAAATTCCCAGCTTAGATGGCACTGAAGCGCAGCTTTGGCTTTCAGGCATCTCCCTTGCAACCTGTGCCTTGTGTGGTCTCTGCAGGGAATTAGTTATTAATTAATTGCTTCCAATTTTTTTTTAATTTCCCAAGAATATCAGGTGACTTTTACATCCTCTGCAGAGATCTATCTGCCTGGGAGGAGAAGCAGAGGCGACCACTGAAAAGTGGCACGTGAGCTCTGGTGAGGACTGCTGCTCCGCCTGCCTTGGTGTGGGAACTGCTGAGCTGCCGTTCCTGTGGTGGGAGTGTTTCTCCTCTCATGCAGGCAAGGCAGAGACCTGCCAGGTAAGGAGCAGGTAAGGTTTAAGTGACGAGATGTCCCAAGGAAGAAGTGACATGACAAAAGGAAATGGCCTCGAGTTGCAGCAGGGAAGGCTTAGATTGGATTGTAGGAAACACTTCCTCACTGGAAGGGTGGTGAGGCATTGGAGCAGGCTGCCCAGGGAAGTCCCCGTCCCTGGAGACATGGAAAGGATGTGTAGACGTGGTGTTTAGGGACCTGATTTGGGGGTGGGGGGGGCTTGGCAGTGCTGGGGCAACGAGGGAGGGAGGCAGGGAGGGAGAAAAATCCTCTCTTAACATGTACCAATTAATCTGTGAAACTCATCACGGCAGGACAGCACGAAGACTGAAAGTGTGATAAGGTGTGGAGTGAAATGGAGAATCCGAGAAGTGACAAGAGCATCCGGTGCACAGGGGGACTGTGCATTTTGCTTTTTGCTTGGATTTCAACTCCAAAGTTGTGAGGAATTTGGAATGAGATGGGACATTTCAGAAGAAGACCAAGGAGAGGAAGAAGAAGTTGTTGCAGTCCTGGCGAAATCTTTTTTTCCTAGCTAATAAAAGAAGTTAGTGTGGGGAAAAAAAAAAAAAAAGTATTTTTTTTTCCTTCACTCGTATATTCTTTGGTGGTGGATGTATGGTGTGTTGTTTTCCTTTTCGGTATTATTAACTATGTGCAATTTGGTTTTGGAGTGAAGATAACCTTATGGATGGGGTTGGTTTGTATTTGAGGTAGAATTAATTTCAGTAGGTTTCCTTAACAGACTTCTGAGATGTATGATATTGGGATTTTGGTTGTGTTCCTTGTATGTGTAAAGATACAGATTTGGTAGGGCTAGCTGGGCTGCTGGAGTTTTGGGTGGTAATTTATTAGATGGCTTTTGCTGGATGCCATTTTTAATTTTTGAAAGTTTTTTTTTCATGTAGCAGTTTTAAAGTGGTTTTTAAGAATTCATAGTATTGTTTTATATTGTTTCTGCTTGGTGTATGATGAGGGATATGGTGTACCTCTTGAACGTTATGCTTTTGGTGTTCATAAGTTTCGATTTATTTCTGGATAAATGTTTTTTGTTTTTTTTTTAGTTTTAGTTTTTGGGCTCAGGCGCATTTATGTGGTGGGTTTCTATAGGCAATTTTTAAAAATCTGTGTAGTGATCTTTTAAAGTATTTTAATATTCAATTTTTATTATGCTTTTAATTGGCTTTTTAGAAATTCTTTTTATGGATTATTGGTTATTATTTGTGAGTTAGCATAAAGGTAGAGCTTTGGGGGCTTTTTTAAGACGTGTTTAGGGTCAGTTGTACAGTTTGGAGTTTAGTGAGTTGGTCTGATGTATTTTTTATGCCATTTGTTTTTATTAGCAGTTATTTCATTTTAAATGTGTATTTGAGTTTTTTGGGTTTTTGAGATGTTGGTTGAGGAGGAAGTTTACGCTTATAAATGATGGAGGTTTTGGGGTAATAATAATGGGATTTTAAAATTGATTTATAGTTGGGTTTATTTGAATTTTGAATGGGGTTAAGTGTGGTGGGATCCTTGTTCTCTTAGTAATAGAAACAGGTTTTGTTTTGAAACGGTGTGACGGGGCGAGCGTGTACTGCGGCCTGGTGCTGAGCAGGGCGTGGTGGTTTTGTGCTGCTGATGTGTTAGGTCAGTGAATGCATATGGTTTACTGTATAGTTTAAAATAGAAATAGCTTCAAATTTTAAAAGAAAAATGAAATTATAATGATAAAAATAAATACAGAAAACAGATCAATACATAAAACTATAATATATAGTGTACTATTGTAAAGATAATATGATATATAAAATGCTGTCTCTTGTATGTCTATACAAATATATAAATATAGATTGTAAATATAAAAATATTTAAATATAGTTTAAAATAGGGTGTTTTTTTGTTTTTATTAGGTTGTAGGCAGGGGTTTTTAATAAATAGTATAAATATAATTAATCTGAAAATATAAATCAAATCTAAGCATATAGAATATATATAACAATAGGTATAAATATTCAATATAAGTAATCTAATTTAATAGATGATATAAAATAATATTATATTTTCTAGAGTATATATAAAGAAAATTATAAATGTCTATGTAAATATAATTATGAATGATATAATTTAAATATTTTAAAATATGGTTAAAATAAAGGGCTGTCTTTGGTTTTTATTTTGTTAGAGGCAGGGGTTTTATTTGAAATTATGTAAAGTAGCATAGAAATATAAATCTAAATATAGAAATTCATAATAAAGGTATAAAGACAGATAATTATAATTAAAGCATAAATACAAATTTAAATATATGTAAGTAATATGAAGGTAAGTAATATAGAATATAAATAATATTATAGAGCGATAGAAACTATAAATATAAATGTGAATATAAATATGAAAAAAGATAAATATTAAAATATGTAAATATAATTTAAATAAAGGGGTTTTTGGTTTTTATTTGGTTAGAGACGGGGTTTTCATTTTAAATAATATAAATATGGATATTGTTTCATAATCAT
Source organism: Passer domesticus (assembly GCF_036417665.1). Classification (NCBI taxonomy): domain Eukaryota; kingdom Metazoa; phylum Chordata; class Aves; order Passeriformes; family Passeridae; genus Passer; species Passer domesticus. The sequence continues at coordinate 3,817 of NW_026990115.1, read as the reverse complement.
CAATACGGAAATCTATAATCAGGATATAAAAATATATATAGAAATATAAAATATAAATAAAGTAATGAGAAGAGATCTAGTAGAATACAAGTAACACTGTAAGTCAATATACATTTTAAGTGTAAATGAATATAAATTTTGAAAGTAATTAAAAAAAAAAAATTAAACACAGTTTAAGAGAAAGAAGTTCTTTTTGGCTTTTCTTTGGATAGCTGCAGGGCTTTTATTTTAAATAATGTGTGTTACAGAACTAAAAATATGAATCCAGAAATATAGAATCAATATATAAAGAAATGCATAAACATATATAAGTAAAGTAATATGAGTAGATGTAATATAGAATATGAATTTATCTATAAATTTATAAATAGAAATGTAGAACTAAACATGATATATCCATGTACATTATGAATATAAAAGTGAATATAAATATGAAAAAATATAACAGTGCAATATATTTAAATATTGTTTAAAAGAAAGGCTTTGTGGGGTTTTTTTGGTTGTTACTGGGTTAGAGGCAGGGATTTTTTTTTTTCCCCCTTCCGGGTTGTTTTGGGGCATTTATTTTAGAAGAGGTTTTGGAGGGGATCCCCCCGGTTCGTTTTAGCCCCGCCCGCAGCCCCGCGGCGTGCGGCGCCCCCGGCTGAGGCGGGCGGCAGCGCCGCCGCCTTGTGGCCAGAGCGCGGTACTGCAGCTCCCTCCGGCTGAGGCGGGCGGCAGCGCCGCCGCCTTGTGGCCAGAGCGCGGTACTGCAGCCTCCCGACAGGCAGCCGAGGGGCGGCGGCGAAAACGCCTCTCTGTGCCGCGCTGCTGCAGCGGCCGACGGCGTGGGGGGGGTTCGGCCGGGACGCGCTCGACCTTCTCAAGATGGCGGCAAAAAAAAGAGCGGGAAAGTCGAGGACCTCCGTCCGTTTACTGGACTGCCTGCGTGGCACCCCGAGGCCAGAGCAGCAGCGGCGGGATTTTCTGTGGCGATTCAAGTGCTGTGGACACGGGCTGTGCGCTCAGCGGCACCGAGAGCTGAGGTATTTCGGCGAGTTTCTGACAGGCACAGGCGAAAACGGCTTTCTCTGCCGGGGGCCTGTCGCGGCCGCCATCTTGGGAGTGGCGTGTCGCGTCGTGTCGCGGACCGGCTTGACCTTCTCAAGAGGGCGGCCAAAAGGGCGGGAAAAATGAGGCCCATGGTGTGTCTATTGAGCTGCCCGCACGGCGCTCCATCGCCGGCGCGACCCCGGAGGAATTTTCTGTGGCGACTCACGTGCTGTGGACACGGGCTGTGCGCTCAGCGGCGCCGCGGGCGGTGGCGTTTGTGGCGGGCGCTGACAGGCTTGAGTATAGACGCCTCCCTTTGCCGAGGGCTTCTCGCGGCCGCCATCTTGAGAGTGGCGTGTCGCGTCGTGTCGCGGACCGGCTTGACCTTCTCAAGAGGGCGGCCAAAAGGGCGGGAAAATCCAGGTTAGCCGAGAATAGCCGAGTGTAGCCGAAGAGCCGACGATAGCCGAGTTTTGCCGACAATAGCCGAGTGTAGCCGAAGAGCCGACGATAGCCGAGTTTTGCCGACAATAGCCGGGTGTTGCCGAACAGCCGACGATAGCCGAGTTCAGCCGAAGTGCCGAAACAAGCCCAGCTTAGACCAACAGCCGAACCAAACCGCCGCTGCACGTACGTGTTTTAATCGCGTAACCGGGCGGACTCGGGAAAGCCGACAGGCGGAGTAGATTTCTGTTTGGTCTGTGTCTGTCAGGAGCGGGCTGTGTGCTGGACAGGGAGCGACGCTGTCGGAGCGTGGCGACAGCGCCAGCTGTGAGCTCTGAGGATGATGAGGGCTCCGAGCAGCCCCAGCCCTGAGCTGCGAGGATGAGGAGGGGGCGGCTCCTGCCGGGAGGAGGCTGTTTTAGGGGGGAAGGGGTTGCCTGAGCTCCCTTTTGCCTGGAGCTGCTGAGCAGAGGGGTTTATGGGGGGCTCCCGGCGCTGTCTCGTGGAAGGACGCCGAGAGCTTCTCCGAGGGTCTGGGGGAACACCTGGATACGCCCTTGGATGCGTGGAGCATTGCTCAAAGGAGGTGCCGAGGAACAAAGCTCCGTGCCGGGAAGCAGCAGCCGAACAGGTGAGCTCGTGTGGATTTGTAGCGGGGACTTTTCTCCTTTCCTTTTCCAATTTCATCTTGCCAATCCCTCCCTGGTGCCCTCTGGGAAAAAAAAAAAAAAAAAAAAAATTCTTGTCGTATGATGGGTGATTTGAGGGTAGGCCCCCCATTTTCATCATCCTAAGGTCTAAATTGAGGGGGCAGCGCTGTCGTCCCTCCTTTTCAAGGGTTTGAACTGAGGTCAAAATCCCCCTTTGACCACAGTTGGAGGAAAAGCCCTTTTTCTGCTACCGTCGGGGATGAAATTGCAGGGGAGAACACATTAATTCGCCCTGGCTGAAGCGGGCTGAGCAGCCCGCGCTGCCTCAGTTTCGGGGCTCGGCTGAAGGAAGCTGCAGCTCTCGCAGCCTTTGCGGGGTTGAAGTGGGGCCGTGCCGCTGCCTTTGAGGGCGCTTCTTGTGCCCGCGGCCCGGCCCCGAAGGTTGCGGCGCGGGAGCGCTCCTGGCGCGGCCCGGGCAGTTGCTGCGCTGGGAGGGGAGCGCGGCCGGGCTGCCGCGGGAGTGCCGGAGCCGCGCCGGTGCGAGCCGTGCGGAGCCGAGGGGAGCCGTGCCGGGCCGGCGGGCGGCAGAGGCGGCACGGGCGCTGCGCTGGCCCCGGCCGCTGCCGGCCGCTCCGGGCGCGGGGCTCGGGCGCCGCCGGGGCCCCCTGGGCCCGGTGCCGGCCCCGCCGGGCAGGGGCAGCGGGCGGGGCTCTCCCGGCGCGGCGCGGCCCCTGCGTGCCGGAGGAGCCGCCGGAGGAGCCGCGTTCCCGCCGGGAGCCGCGGCTTTAATTATGGAAAGTTCTTTTACGTCGTGGCTTTGAGGTGGTTTGTAGGAATTTACTGTATCATTTTGTTTGCAGTTGGTGTATCGTGAACTTCTTCGATGTTTTGGTTGTTGGCTCAGGCGTTGGTGACAAGGCTGTTTTGGAATTGAGTTTTGTTGTCGCTTTTTTTTTTTTTTTTTGGTGGGGTATTATGCTTTTAAACGATATGTTTTTTATAGTTGACTATGGTTTTTATGGATCGTGAAGCTTGAAGTGGAAGGTAGGTTTTAAATTCCCTTGTGGTGGCTTTTATTAGCGTATGTAGTGTTTGTTTCTAGGTAGTGTCCTGTAGTAAATTTGTGCGGCTTTAAAAGTTCATATTATTGCATTTTTGTTTATCATATTATCGGGGTTTTATGTATTTGGTTTGTTTGATTGTAGTGTATGTTTTATGGTTACGAATAGTTAGGGAGGTATTGTTTCTGGTTACATTTATCCTTTGGCTTTGTGTTTATTTCTAGGTGGTATTTTTGTTTTATTGGACGGAGGAATTTTGGGTTTATTGAGTCAGGAATAATTTTTTTGTTAATTCTAGTTTGTTTGTTGGGGGTTTTTTTTTGTAGTTTGACTTGTTTTGTTTTTGCTTTTTATTGGTTTTATTTTTGGGGACGTGGGTATTTATATGGTGGGTTTTTTTGGTAGTTATTTGAGTAGGTTTTTTTATTGTTTTCAATTTTTATTGTATCGTTAATTTGTTTAGTTATTAAGTTAATTTTATAGAGTATTGCTGCCTCCTTGAGTTAGCGTAGAGGTAGAGATTTGCTTATTTTTTTTAATAACATGAGGGGTCTGTTGTACAATTTGGAGTTTAGTAAGTTGGTTGGGTTTCTCTTTTTTTAGTGGTTTCTGGCATTTGCTGTGTGGTTT